>NC_090871.1:65406611-65431611 GCF_036669935.1 Montipora foliosa | reverse complement strand
CCTTGTCATTTCATGTTCAAATCGCACCTGGAAGCTATGCATAGTTTTCTGTTTGCGCGGATGTGGTGCGAGAAGACGGGTCTTAAACAGAGGTCACTTTCCGCAGTCCTGTCCCACTTATGAACAACTAAGACAAAAGTTTCCCCTAGACCTGAAACAACATTTTTGTAGAGTGTAGAGTGATCAGGGCTACGAGACACTTTGTGTTGTTTATTCAACTGTAGCACGTTGACATGTACACTGACCCTTGACCTGTGTGTTAGACCCGCCGGGTCCAAGATATTCACCGTCTACCCAAGCAATCCCATGTACAGTGGTGCTACACTTGTACCACCAGTCCACCCATGGGTTTTTGGAGTGAAAAGGAACTTCTAGTTTCCATTTTCTCCTACTTTCATCTTCTTGACCCTGTTGTTTTTTGTTGTTGCTGTTGTTGTCGTTCTTGTATAACTAGGGAAATTTCAGCATCATTTTTGCGTGAAACGTGGACGAAATTTAACCAGAAAAATCACTTGACTGAAGGCCCGCGCAAACGACTTCAGCATCCCCCCTTTCAACCGTGTTGAAACATGTTGAATCGATGTTGGAAGAATTTAAATGCGTTTAAACTTTGCTTAAACAGCCATGCAACATTTCTTTTATCGTCGCGTAGTTGACTGAAGCCATTTGCCGCCCAATCTCTTAACCAGAGTCATAGTTCCAAAAAAAAGGCCATATTTGACTGGCTGTTAAAAAAAAAACTGTCTCGTTTCCTGCTATTTTACCGGATGTTAGTGATGTTAAAAACGAAGCACTCGCATCCAGTGTACACACAAATTTCAATGACAACGCTTCTTTATTTACATTACTTGTAATACAGGGTGAAAAAATAATTTACTCCTTTGCAGCCGCTAATCATTATTACAGAAGTGCTCATCACAAAGGATAAACCGATATTTTTATGTGGATTTTGTCAGTTTATCAAGAAATTTCACGTAGAAAACCAAGCCGCAATATAAGAATCAAAAGGAAATTTGACTGAAAGTGCATTATCTCGAGAACTCGACATTTTCAAACAACACAAAACATAAGAAACAAAAACTGATATGAACATCCAGACAACGCCTGTTGATTTTGTGGATGAATTATGCTTGACCGTGTGACATCACAACTATAAGATGTTCTTTTTGTGATGGAGTGACGTCATTCATTATATGTCTATATGATGGTTCGGTAGATCCAATCGCAAGCACTGCTAAGTTGGAACTCACTTTTCACCACTTTGCTGGACTCTAATCGTTTGTTGCTTTGAAAATTCGCTGGAAAAAAATTGAAAATCTTGCGACAGTTTCATTGAGTTGAAATATTTTCATTTTTAGATATTCAATTTGATTCCTGAGGAAAAAAGGAAACGGTGTAATGGCGAGGTGATGGGAATTAGAAAGAAAAAGATTGGGTTGTGAGAGCTATTAGTAAAAACGAACAGATGAATTAATAGATGATGTCTCAATACAAACTCGGACAAAATAAGAGCTGTGTTCCAAAGCAAGACTGCAGAAGGGAATGAAACCGTTGAATCAGAGAAGTTAAGTAAGACTGCAAACGCAAACGAATTTCGAAACGAAGTACAAAATTTCACAACGCTAATTGACACAAAATTACCAAGACACGAAAATAAAAAGAGCAAAAACAAATCACGACGAACAAAGGAAAGATGAAGAGATGAAGAAGCAAAAACTACAAATTGCAGAGCAAGCAGCAAAATTGCAAATAAATAAAAAAAAAAACAAGCAGCAGAAAAATAGCAAATACTAAAAAGGCAAGCAGCAAAATTGCAAATACTAAAGAGCGAGCAGCAGCAAAATTGCAAATAGTAAAAAGCAAGCAGCAGCAAAATTGCAAATACTAAAAACAAGCAGCAAATTGCAAATACTAAAGAGCGAGCAGCAGCGAAATTGCAAATTCTAAAAAAGCAAGCATCAAAATTACAAGTGCTAAAAAAGCAAGCAGCAAAATTACAAATACTAAAAAAGCAAGCAGCAAAATTGCAAATACTAAAAAAGCAGCAGCAAAATTGCAAATACTAAAAAAGCAAGCAGCAAAATTGCAAATACTAAAAACGCAAGCAGCAACTGAATGACAGAAAAAAGGGACTGAATTACGAAATTGTGAACTTGAACGACAAACAACTGAACGACACTGACAAACAGAAAGCAAAAAATTAACAAAATCACGAACCATAAAGAGAACGAGAAACACTTATACACGAAACAAATGGTATTCAGGCAGATTAATTTAAAGAAAAATGTTAATATTTGAAACCAAATGGTAAAACAGTTGAGGAAAGTAAACTTATTTTAAAGGCAGTTGACAATATCTATAGAGGAAAATAGAAGTGACAAACGTCTTAAGTTTGATCCAAAAACAACAGGCTGAACTGGAAACTAAAACAAAGGGGTAGAAGAGAGAAAGAAAGCTACGCTGTCAGGAAAATGGACAGAGAGAAAATACAAATGGAGGGAAATATGAGTGACAAACTCCTTTTGTTTGAACCGAAAACAACGAAGTATTAATTTGCTGAACGGGAATTTAAAACAAAATGGCATAGTAATATGGAATTTAAAATAAAGCAAGGTAAGGGTTTAGCCGGCGAGAGGAATTAAGCCAAAGTTTGTCGGAAAAATGATAAATGAACAGAGAGAAGAGAAACAAGTGGATGAATTAACAAAGCAAAAATTCAAACGAATAAAGTCTCACAAAGATGGGACATAAACGAGCGCAAGATTGTTTTAGAAATGATTTATTTCATAGCAGCGCATTGGATAAAAATAAAGGTAGCCAATCAGATCACAACTGAGTAGAATGACATCACAAGTCACCTGAGCACAGCTGAGTTAATTCATTCACTGATGTTGCCGGAACTAAGCAATGCAAATTCAATTTTTCTCAATTTGAAAATTTTGTTCTTCAGCAAAAAAGTTTGATTAACAATAAGGAGAATTGCTGCTTGGAATACTACGTGAAAACGTAAAAAAGGCTTGGTTTTGTGAAAAGAAGGTGAAATAATTTCGATTCCATTCGACATTATTGTCAAGAAAAGTTCAATCTCCTGATTTTAAATAAAGCGTAACATTTTGTTAAAAAATTGTTGACATATTTAAAGTACAAATCAGTCAACGGATTTAAAACAGGTTAGAATGTGTTTCACCGTAAAAAGAAAGTGAAATTGAGAGCGACTGCATTTTTTTTTCACCAAAAATTCCCCTTAAATTAAGGAAGCGTATACAATATTTACATTCACTTATAAAAAGAAGTTATTGACATCAAATTCTGAGTATAAACGTTTTCTTGAAATAAATAAAATTGCCTTTTGGAATACTGTGCGGAAAAAACGAAAAAAAGCCAGTCAAAGAAAGTAAAATAATTTCAATTCCATTCGACGTTATAGTCAAGAAAAGTTCACTTTAGAAAATATAGCTGTCCTGGTTTTTGTTGAAAGCGGAAAGAAAACGTTAACTTGAGAGCAAGGCTGAGCTAACTTAAAGGATAATGTACAATATTTACATTCATAATGGAAAAGAAATGGACGATGTCGCGTTGTCAAATATATACAAAAAATATTCAAAAATATTCAAAAAACATTCACAAATACAAAAAATTATTTACAAATATTTACAAGCAAAGAAGACTTGTCGAGCAAAATCTGAAAGAAATGAAAAAAAAAAAGAACAAATTTCAGCATTTGCTCAGCTTATAAAGGAGTGACTTTCATTTCACGCGCAAGCTTAATAAGTAAGACGGACTCAACCTCGTTCCCAGGGTCCTCTCTCAGAAGACCCTGGGAAAGTGGTTGTGACCGACATACGCAGGCTCAGTGGTTTGTCGATCGCTTGTGCATTCCTTTTCGGACAAGACACCAATTAAGAACAATTTATTGCGCAGGGGTACATCGCTGGTTCTTTTGTTTACGTTGCCAATCATGTAGAGCAGCCTAAATGTCGCTCACCTCAATTCAGTTTTCGCGTCGCACGTTCACAAATGTGAACAGCAGGTCAAGTAGTTTAGCCTGTTGGGCTTTGTGATAAGCAGTCTTACGCCAGTCTGAAAACACAAACAAATAGTAGTATTATCTAATGAAAATTTTAAGTTTAATTTATAAAGAAATATCGAGCAGAGTCGAAGTTGGCGAAAATACTCCTAAATTTTCGTAATTTCCCGTGATGTCTTCGTCCCATCTCGGCAGTGCTTGTTGACGACATACCTTCAAGTGTAAATAGCAGTTTGAGTTCAGACCTCATAATATTACAGCATTGTTCAACATCTCCTTGTTTGTCACTAAAGAGAAATAAAAGGAGAAATGATTTTTTTTATGATGAATAAAATTTTCAACATTATTGGCGACTTTCCACTGCCATTATTGTTTCTTTAAAGAATGTTGCGCAAAGGCATGATATCCTGGCGAAAAATCAACCTTTGTTTAAAAAAAGGTTGCTTCGAAAAGTCGATAGTGTGTTTGTAGAATGCAATGCTCAACTTGTGTCTCTAATTCACGATTCAACATCGGATTCCATATTCCAAATGTTCTTTGCCTTTTCTTTCACATGCATGCGATATTCGTGTGTGTATTCCGTCTTGGAACATTCTTGTTTTTCGATTTTTTTGCTAGCGTCTGATAACACATCAGCACTTTTTGTCAGCTCTTCCACGAACAGAAAATCATTTTGTTCTTGCCCAAATATAAATTGTTGCTGAAAGGATAAATTTTCACTTCAGTATCCATTGGCAATCAGACACAACACAACTAACTCAATCACAACTCAACTGTGTAGATACATGTACTTGGGCATGTAGGAGGACAGCAAGCGCCACAAGCCGGTTTATTTTGCTTGCCATATGCATACAAAATCCGCTTCCAAATAACAATATGTTAGCATACTCTAAGGTACTGATCTACTAAAAACTTGTTACAGGAAAGGTACACTGAGCACCTGCCGGATACAAACACTCAAAACCCTGCGGTAATGAGGGAACTTATTCCAAACCCTATGCAAGTGCCACTACCCAATGGAGGTTATAGGGAAAAGTTAACAAAAATGTAGGCGAAGAAAGCTGAACCTAGATTGATTCAAATCCCTAACGGTTCACTACTTGTACGACAAATTACCCATAATCCCACAAGACAATCGGTGCCGGCAAAATATCTATTTCTGCCAATTTAATTCGCAGGCTCATTTTTCCTCGACAAATCAAACAACTATTTCGTTTGCCTTGGATTTAATTCGGAAAGGACACATTTATTGCCACTTACAGTATTTGGAGATTGTTCCTTCGAGAAACAAGTTCAGCTCTATAGTCAACCATAATAAACCAGTCCTGGGTCAGGCTATGTAATTCTTCTGAGCAGTCTGAGAAGAACAAAGGCGATTGGTAACAAATCACTGACGAAGGCTATTATCACTTCAATACCAGGGATGACAACTTGGGGTCCACTTACACATACGATTTTTTGTCGCGGCAACTCGATTCAATTCACGAGTTTTGACGAGGTACGGTTGCACCAAGTTTTTGTGGGGCAAGTTTGAAACCCCTCGCAATGTATACCGTTGACAAATCACAGTAAAATTGGTACGATTTTTTCATTGCAGTTTCATTGCCTAAACGAGCCCCTGCAGTTTCGTCTTGTCTCAGCATGAACGTTGTTCTAAACAAAAATCGCCTCTTTTTCAGTTACGTCATGGTATTTTGGACAATTTTAAGGCCCTCTTCGATCGGCGATTCAAACCGTTCATTTCTCAAGTCCCGGATGTTTCATGACCAAAACTGATTGGCCGAAATGTTGAACGCAACCAATCCGATCAAAATTAAACCTGTAGCCTGTTCCAGGCTCTCACTGGGGCGGGACGAGCGAAGATTGTGGCGAGGGTGCGAAAAAGCCGAGCGAAGACTGGGGAAGTGGGGCTTGTGGGGTGAGGCGGTGCGGCGGGAGACCCCACTGCCCCAGTCTTCGCTCGGCTTTTTCGCACCCTCACAACAATCTTCGCTCGTCCCGACCCACTGATAGTCTAGAACAGGCTAATCAAAACCAAGCACATGCCACCATTACCCCACGTTTATTTAACTGGTTCAGTTGTGATTTGTCCAGAGTCATCGAAAGTATTTGTCAGGCTAACCTGCGATATCCATGGCCTGCCGAATTTCCTGCTCCAGTTTAAGAGTCACTTTGTCCAAAGAAGCAATCTCTTTTTTCAGCAAAGTCATCTCTTCTGCCACGTATTCGGACAGCTGCGGACAACACACCGTTTCCGGCGCTGTAGAAATACAAGCAAAACTTTGTCACGTTTGTTATGACCTTAACTTTCTTAGCTCAGAATGAAACTATGTTGACAAAGATAATCAACAGGCAAAATGCTAATCTAGAATTAGAGAATATTTTCCGTATGTACGTCGACGTTTGATTTTATGTATAAACAACGAGAGCGAGTGTTTTATCATAGGTTCCAAACACCGAGAAACTAAATGAAAGCACGAGGTCGAAGGCCGAGTGCTTTTATTGTTTCGATGTGTTTGGAACCTATAATGAAACACGAAGCACGAGTTTTTGATATGGCTTCTCAAACAAGGTTGTGCATTTTTTAATTCTGCTTCCTTTGTTAATTGTGATGTAAACATTGTTGTAAACCGTGGAAAATGAGTTATTAAAAACGCTGTTCTTTGGTTTAATTTCTTTTGTTTTGATGTGTAAATCTTGATATTCAATGAGGAATCAGATGAAAACAACGTGTGGTTTGGATACAATATCCAAAACACGTGTGGTTTTCATCTAGGTTTTCATTGGGTTTTAAAAGTCATGCACGTGACGAATTTATCCATTTTTGATAGGCTTTTGTGTTCGTGAATTATTAATGAGTTTGGGAATTGTGGATTGAACTTACTGCTGCATGTGCAGGATAGAACTAGAAGTTCAATTTAAAACAGCAATGTTACAGTATCACACCTTTGTGAGGAGCAGACTTAAGCAGTTTGTTAAAGAAACAGGCCAGCCTCTGTTTCTCTTTTCCTTCAGCATCTCCGTTTGTTGGTGGCACTTTTTCTGTAGCAGTCGCTGTAGCATCCTTTTTGATTTCGCCAGCAACCTCACAGTTGTGACCGCTCACTTGAATTTTTGTTTGGCATCGTACTTTCCCAACGACCTGACCACCTCCAGAGGAACCTTAAAAAAATGTAATTTCAGTATTTAGGATTGAATGAATTATCTGTAAAAAAAAGCTGTTTACCCCCGCCTAAACACGTGATTGCTGTAAAACTAAATCTTCCCCTGATTTCTTAGTCAATGATTTGACTAAGTGCTCAGTTCTCGCGCGTAGCGGCGAACGCTTCGATTGTGGTTGGTGCATTTCATTATCTACTTCTGCTTTGATTGGCCGAATTTACTTGAGAGCTGTTATTTCATTCTCATACCTTTACAAGGAGCTGGCTTCCGCAGCTTGTCGAAAAAGCAGGCCAGCCTCTGTTTCTCCTTCTCAACAGAATTTAAATCTTTTGCTGGTGGTTCTTGTGTGCCATTTGCTGTCGCCTCGTCCTCTTTGTCGCCTGAAATTGTTTGTTCGCCTGGTACACTGCTGACGACCTCTTCACTTCCAGTGACGGTATTTTTCACATTTGCCTCAGATTTGATGCGCTTTGTTTTATCAACTACTGTTTGAACACTGGTTCCGCTGCTATCACTGGAAGACAGCTTCTCTCCACTGCCTCCTTCAGCACCACTCTGTCCAGGGCAAGAGGTTTTTGTCTTGGAAGATGACAAGACGATTTTTTCGTCACCATCATTGCGTTTCCCCTCAACATCCGATGTTTCCAGACCTTCGAACGCTTTCCCTGACTTCTCATTGCATGGTAACCCTGTTTCAGTTGCCGACACATTTCGCTTCTTGTCGCTGGAACCACTTAGGGATGTGCCCTCCATTGGCTTCTTGTCCTTGTTCTTTTCTTTCCGTCCATGACGACCAGCAGGCATGGAATTATGTTTATTCTGGGCTGACGTCTTCTCTTCGTTGTTCTTCTGAGCTGAAGATTCTTTGGCACCGTTGATATCACACTCTTCAGTAGCAGAATCAGCCATCATATGAGTTTGTTGTTCCTCTGCTGTGGGAAGATTTGGAAGCGAAGGTTGTTTACCGTCCCCTGCGGTTTTCTTTTCTTCCCTCGAGTCATTATTGTTGTTGTTTTTGTTTATTTTCCTCGCATCTGAGCCGCTTTCCTTAGCTGCTGACAGTTCCTGTTTGGAGCTCGGCTGTGGCAACTCAGCAGAATTGTTCACATCTGCTGAATTCACGGCTGGAACTGTTTTGTTGGCGTTTTCAATACGGATTTTCTCGGTTTTCTTGTCAGCAGCAGACTTCTCAGCGTCGTGCAAGATTTCCCTGATAAGATCTTCCTTGGTGATACTAAGAACAGAACAAGAATATCAACTAAAAGCGATATTAAAACTGATGCAAACAATACTTTATTTTGGGTAACACTTTAAATTTAACTGTGAAGAGTCGTTGACATCATTGTGAAGATCAAGACAACTTCACTTATGTGACAGTGAAAAATGCACCGTTGGCAAGTTTGAAGTTGTATCAGTGATTCAATAATATTTTTGATTAAAGAACTGCCAGTTGTAAGACTAATCAGAGATTAAATTACGCGTGTACAGCAAGTGAAGTAGAGGAAAATTGAATAAAGAAATCACTGGCATGTCATCCTCAAATTTTACCAAGGAGAAATAAATTTGCACAGACATCATTGCTGCAGGAGGATGTATCCAAACTCACAAAATTACATCATCTTTCATAACAGTACTGCCATTATTAAAAACTACATCATTGGATAATCCATTTCCAGAGTTTGATTAGCTTAGTTATCATGGTATATGGTATCATACGACGCTCTACAAATATCAGTAATTATTATTCAACACATTGTGACAGTGCCCAAATATGGTCATAACGCGCTCAATATTCGTCGTGCGTACTCAACGTTTATCCTGCGTATACGTAATTTTGTGTGTCGCAGAGAAAAATGGTAGTTTTTCTAGCTTTTTTTCCCAATAAACGTAGAAAATTGTGCTGTGTCATCAATGTTTTGAATAATAAAACAATTATCCTGCTCAATCTTGCGGAATATCGCCTGATTTTAGCCTTAACTCGGCCTACGTCCTCTTCGGTTAAGTATCAGGCGATATTCCGCGCGATTTCGCAGGATAATTGTTAATTATAAATATCCAGCTGAACACGCCCGTGGAATAATTGTTAATTATTATCATCACTTCCTTACAAAAAGGACTTACAAAGGGACGCCATCCTGTAGCATCACTGATGACAATGAAAATTTCATCGATGCGGATATGATGTTTTTATTGGATGGTTTCAGTGTAACAGTGAGGTTAAATGCCTTAAATCTCTTGCTTATGTAATCTGCCAGGTTGATCGTTCCAGTGGCAATGACTTTGCGGCGGCCTCTTTTGGTCTCCTGTTATGAAGTAAATTTTAGACAAAAATTTTTATCGTTGTTGTTTTAATTTACAGGCAGATTATTATTTTTCTTTACAAATGCGTGAACTACTGTATTCTCTTCTGTTGTATATACTTTAACAAACATTGTTTGATTGTTAGATTCCTCACAGAATAAAGTGCAACAGTGTGATGTGCTCAAATGGCCCTTATCCCCAAAGCGTTTTTTTTTTAGGTTTGTTTGCATTATACGTCTATGTTTTTCTTTTTTTATTAGTTTCTTTCTTTCTTTTTTGGACGTTTAATAGTGCTATATTGGGTTTGTCAAAGTACTATCACCCAACATGGCGAGACTTCACCTTTAATTTTCGTTGAGCACGAAAAATCACCTGCATTGACCTTAAGGCAGGATTGATTCACATTTTTCCTTATTTTTTTTTAATATAAAGTATATGTCAATTGACGGCTCAAAACTGATATGTTCCTTTTCGTCATGCAAAATTTGAAATGCCTACTCCTAACCGTGAGTATACTTACATTTTTTATCGCAAAGCTCCAAGAATAATCCTTATACTTCCCACTCCTAGTGGGGTCCTAAAATGAACACGTAAATTGATTTAATCTTAAAGTGAAAAGCAGCAACAAATATGCCAGTATTTTCAGAGCCGGAAAATAAAGTATAATGCAAAGAGAAAAAGAAAACATTAAATGAAAAGTTACCATCATTCACGGTGGCTAAGATAAAAAAATGTAAATATATACTATACGGCTTACATGGTTGAACTACATTATATTAGTGAATGAAAACCCCGACTTCGTCTCGGTTTTAATTTACCGATATTCACCTCGCCTTCGGCAAATAGTAATTCAGTATTGTAAGTATCGAGATAAAATGCCTTACCTGGACGTTTCCCTTAATTTTGTTAACAAAACTGTTTTCAAGCTTAACTTTCGCGTTTACCTTGTGAAGTATTGATCTCAATTTCACATGGTCTGCCTCATGCCAAACAAGAATCCCACGGAAAGGATTATTACTTCCAGGCTCCCACGGAATGGGCTGAAAACGAATAATTTTCTTGGTTAACAGCCAAACTAAAATTTAATAGTAAGTGAACGTAAGTATAATTATGTATACTTTTAACTCAGTTAAACGAGAAACTAAGTCAGTACGCGAAAAGAAGCATTAATTCTGATATACCTTAGTGAGCTTCTTGCTGTCATCTTTATCCCAAACAATCACAATCTTGTGAGGATGCCTGATGAAAAGAGTCGATTAGTGAGTCACTAGTATAGCTGCTTTGTAAACCGCATATCCTGGACTTTTACGAAATAATCAAATAACTTATAAGCAGTCAATTTACATTCAACATTTACGATCATTTCACGAGCTTATTTCAAGGTACTTACATCCCTTCTCGTCATGGATCTTATATTTAAATACAATTTAATTTCCCCTTTCATTGATTTGAGCTACTCCTTGGAATTATGGGACGAGGCACAAAGCAAAGCATCCCCCACCCCTCTCGGAGTTCCATGTTTTGTCTTTGGTGCATCGCAATAAAATGTCTTAAACTTTTTTTTATCTATAACAGATCTCTTGAGGATTTGGATCTCAAGTATGCTGGCTGCAGACAGTGTAGGAATTATCTCATGCACGGATCACAGAATAACTGAACTTGATTTCTACAATTAGATCTTTCAAGGTGTTGATTAGAAATCAGAAGGAATCCGCAGTTGGCGAAATGTGGGTCATAATGTGGGGCCATCTGGGAAGATGCGGGAAGGACATTCCGGCGCAACCTTGTGAATTGATGAAATCAGTGAAAGCTGAAACGGCAACAAAGTTTCTTTTTTTCAACTTACCACACATTTTTGCGACATTCCAGTTTCAGCGCAGATACAGATGCAACGACCTGGAATTCGCGGGAGTTGTTCTTATTTTGCTTAGACGTTTTCAAGGCAAAACTCATTTTTAACACTCTCAACGAAACGTTTGGGAAAAAGTCAATCTTCTTCTGTTTACTTTGATTGTGAAGTCACGTTGCCTTGATACTTTGTTCTATTTTGAACTGGCGCGCGCTACTTTGCGTCCTTGTCAAGTTTTTTTCAACAGTTATTGCTGATTTTGTCCCTCTTTTTCCCCCATCGAAAAGCTTCCTTACACCTAGGTGTAACACAATAGTTTGTTACGTTCTTTCAGTCTTTCTTTAACACGACGTCTAGTAGAAAACACTGTTCCCAGGGCCCTTTATGTCAAGCTCGAAGTAGTGAGGATAGGACAATGAGTACGAGGTTGAACGTCCCCATAGTCACGCGTTTCTGGGACACACTGCTGAACACTAAGTAACGCATTATCAGCATCAAGGCTGCCACTTGATAAATTGCGCATGCTTGGTTTGTAAGTCTTAGTGCATCATAATGAGTTTATAAATAGCATGTGGCTAAACCTTTTTTCAACGATAACAGAGCTTTTGTAGTTTAAGATTTCAAGGATGATCGCTGCGTATGTTGTTGGAATTATCTCATCATCACGAATCACAAAACCACTCTAATTTGATTTACGTGCAAAATTTAAAAAAAATTAACTACGATTAGATCTTTCAAGGTGTTGATTAGAAATTAGAGTGTATCAGCAGTTGGCAAAATGCGGATCAGAATGTGGGGCCATCTGGCAAGGCGCTTGAAGGAAATTCGCAAGCCTGTGAATAGGTGAAATCAGTGAAAACCTGAAATATACATTTTTTTCAACTTACCACACATTTTTGCGACATTCTAGTTTCAGCGCAGATACAGATGCAACGATCTGGAATTCGCGGGCGTTGTTCTTTGTTTGCTTTGTCTTTTTCATGGCAAAACTTATTTTTAACACTCTCAACGAAACGTTTTCGGAAAAAGTTAAACTTCTTCTGTTTACTTTGATTGTGAAGTCACGTTGCCTTGATAACTTTGTTCTATTTTGAACTGGCGCGCGCTGATTCCTTGATGTCCTTGTCAAGTTTTTCTCAACAGTCATTTCCGATTTTATTCATTTTTGCCCCATGACGAAAAGCTTTATCTCAATTAGGTGTAACACACTAGTTTATTATCTTCTTTCGGTCTTTCTTTACCATGAAGTCAAGCGAAGCTGGAAGCTGTTTCCAGGGCCCTTTACACCACGCTTGAAGCAGTGAGGGATAGGACACTGGGTACGAAGTTGAAACCGTCCCCTCAGTCACGCGTTTTTAGGACACTACTGAACACTAAGGAATGCATGCAGTATCAGTTTCAAGGTTGCGAAATAAAGAAGTGCGCATGCACGGCTCGGGTGTCGTGATAGTGACCTTAAATAGTGACCACGGAATTTAGGGAGTTCAAGCAACATCGATGGCCAAAGTAACAATTTGATTGGTTGGCTGAGGAACAATAATCGACCTGCGCATGTGGTGCGCGTTCTAGTATATTTTGTTTCTCATTGTACTCTGCGAAACAACAAGGAGCCAATAGCTTCTACGCCTGGTCTCACTAGCGAGAGAACCATGAACGCGAGAAACACACGAAAACTTAGTAGGGGTTTTGATCACTTGCTTCTTTTGTGTAAATGAAAAGATAGTGCGTCTGCATGAGTGTTGCTTAGGTGTACTTATCAAGTGAAGTTATGATCTTCGCAGTTATGAACGCAATTTTTACAATTGCGTAGAGAAGCCTGAAAATTTCAGGACTTCAACGGGGTTGCGAAGATCATAGCTTCGCTTGATTTCATATCCGCAGTTAATATATGATTCATTTCATATACCATTTCATCATTGATTCATTCCTCACGGGACCATTAGAACCCACAAATGACCAACTCCCAACGTCAGTGGCTTCATAGCTCAGTTGGTTAGAGCGTCACACCGGAATCGCGAGGTCACGGGTTCAAACCCCGTTGAAGTCCTGAATTTTTCAGGCTTCTATACGCAATTGTAAAAATTGCGTTCATAACTGCGAAGATCATAGCTTCACTTGATTTCATATCCGCAGTTCATATGTGATTCATTTCATATACCATTTCATCATAGGTGTACTTATGCCGGCGAGCGTCACTAGTAAGGACCAGGCTACAATCAGCAAAACACTGGCTCTGCACGTGCGTTTTCCACTTTTGCAAAGTTCTTCCGCGTTCTCTCGGAATCTTAACATGAAATGACTAAAGCGTGAACACACAACGGCGAATTTAACCTTTTCCCTAGGCTTCAACACCGTTCCTACAAGTTCAGTCTGTGTACATTACGCTTAGTCCGTAGAAGTTGAACTGACAAATAACTTTGTGAACTGAGATCTTGCAATTTCAAATGACGTTGTTGACGTGGGCGTCGTACATTATAAAGTTCCTGAAACGTGGAATAGCTAGACCGTTCTTTCAATCCAGTTCGCTCATTTCGCTCTGACGAAGAACTGAGGGCCCGTGCACACGTGACCAGATTTTTCGAAAACGGACATTTTTCCTCCGTGTATAAAAAAATCACCGGTATTTTGGCCGTCCAGACGAATACGCGAAAACGACTCGAAAACCCTAACCTCCACCTGGCCTACATAACCTGTGCGCGCATGCGCTGTATGGTATCACAAGCCTCTGGTGTTCGAAAACCTATGTTTTCGTTCGTCCACACGTTGAGGACGATATGATGACGATGAACTAAAGCGTTGAGTGTATTTAGCGCTAGGGCCGCTAATTTGAGACACTGTAAAGAAATAATACGACAAACCTTCCTTTTCAAAAAATTTGTGGTGTGGAGAGCGCTTTCCATAACCGAAACGCCGAATTATTGTGGACGGGGGCCAAACGCGGAGAAAGCCATCTCGTTTTCGAAAATACCCGGACACGTGTGGATGGGGTTTAAAAACGAATCGTCAGCATTTAATCTATTCACGCTGACAATCCAATCTTTACCAACTAGTTTACTAAAACCAACTTTTCGCGTTTCCTCCATTTTGAACAACGTGACGAGTTTGAAGAATTTTGAATACTAAAAATAGCACAAACTCATTTTTTGAAGGGGCGCCTCGCTTCCGTGTGAATCTATAGTTACAGCGACGCATGCACAGAAACAATACCATTCTATTTCATTCATAACAGTTGCAAATACTCAAGTCACATAAAGGGTCGTTACAAACTAGACGGATTTGTTTACGGCCAGGCTGTTTTGCTTTTACAGGCAAATTTAAGACAATGAAAGGTGTAGAATTCGAAAGTAACCATTCCTATTCATCATTGTCATCCAAATGAAATATAAAGTGTTACGTTTTGTCATAACCAAAACAAATTACTTATCCGAAAAAGGTCCTTAACAACAAAAATGAGATAAAGGAAAAATAGAGAGGGAGAGAAAAAACAGAAAGCGATGGAGAAGAGCATGTATGACTCCCACGGGACAAATAAATTCGACTGGCTAAAACGTATGTTTTGTAGAATACAGCGTTTAAGTCAAGTTTCCTATTTATTTTTCTTGTTTTCATTATCATCTGCCCATTTCCTGGCATTCTTGATTCTGTTTGCTACAAAGCCACACATCTGTGGATGAAAAATCGAACGATTAAAAAAATAACGTGTGGTAACATCTGCTGAGTAATTTTAGATCACGTGGGTTTGTGCACAAATAATGACTCACTAAAAACGATCTTTGCTACTGGATGATCTAGTAGTAAATTTGGAATTCACCCAAAAATTATGAGGCAGACATACAGAACCCCGTGGGGGCGGAAGGGGGGGGGGGGGGTAGTTGGGTAAATTTTTCGCTGGGTATGAGCCGCTGGCCTCTCAGCAACCCTACCCCTTTATAGTCTATTTTATGGCCAATTATAGACAACATCTTAGTCACTTTTGGCGATCCCAACTTATAGTCACTTTCTGTTTATGCAGAAACCTCAAATAAAGCCATTTAATCGTTATTTCAAAACGGAATGTAATACGTCTAGTAAATATCAAATCAACAGCGCTACAGATCGTTCTGTAACAACTTTTTTTCAACGCGAAACTTTCGATATTTATATCCCACTAGCCAGAATTTTCTTACCCCAAAAATCCCGAAAATTTGCTACCCCATTCTAGTAACTCTGTCGGGAAATCTGTTGAAAATGCAACCCCATGCAGCGGCACATCCCCTTCGTGGAGTCATACCCGGGCAGATACAAAAGTCGGACCGGATCAACTCCGATCGAGCTAACAACGGTTTTGTAAGCTAAAACTATTCCACTATTCGGCCAATTTCACGAAGGTTTACGTTGACTTAAACATTAGGATTAGGTGGTTTCTTGAAGCCTTATCATTTTTTTATGTCGATCCGAGGTGAGCGATCCGAGATGATCCGAGTTGAGTTGAGTTGATCCGAGTTGATCCGAGATGATCCGAGTTGATCCGAGATGATCCGGGTTGATCCGAGTTGATCCGAGATGATCCAAGTTGATCCGCTCCCACTCTTGTACCTGCCTGTCATACCCTTTCTAGTTTCTCGAATGCCATTATTCCCGTGTTTTTTGCAAGGTGTTTTTAAGTGCATCAACGTAAAGTAAAATGCCTTAGTTTACTGGTTTATTTTACCTACGATATCTCTAGTCTAGTGTTTTCAGTAGGAAAAAGTACTACAGAAACGACAACAACTAAAAAAAAAGTAATGCTATCAAGTGAGTAACAAGTAGACGCAACCTTTTCATTAGCTGCGCAAACTTTGTTAAAACTTCAAAGAGAAAATACAAGTCTTATCATACAATAATCGTGTACAAGAACTTTATTAGAATGGTTTTCAATTGAGTGTCGAAAGTAATTATTCGCGAATTGCTTTAGTTTTGCATTACATCACTCAGTGATTGGTTCAAAGTTCTCGCGCCACTTTTTTCCAACCAATCAGAAGTGAAACCAAAACCAATCGTGGCCCACGCGTCACATTTTCCCACACTTTGTGTCGGCTACGTGTAATTACTTCGAGTCTTGATTGGTTTACTAGATTGTCTCTGTCCTTTTTGATTGGCCGAAGTAATTACTTTGGTTTTGGTTTTACGACACTCTATTGAAACTCGCTCTAAGAAGTGCACAATAAAATGTCATCTACTCACAGGAGGAGGAGAATGTTATTCTCCAGTAATTTAGACTGCAAAACAGTCGGTTTTCGAATTCTCGTGCGCTAAGCATGCCAGCCTCACACGCCCTAAGGGCGTGTGAGGTTCCAGTCTCACTCTTTTTTTCACCGTCGCTCCAGACCTTTCGCTTGAAAAGACGCATTGGACCAACGCAAAAATACAGCTGCCTTGCAGTCTACCAGTAACACTACCCAAAATCTCATTTCCTCACCTGGTTAATTTTCTCAACGGGATGACAATATGATATTAACCTTGCTGTTGTTTCGTAGCATTTTGAACAAGTATTGTAAACTCCATCCCAAATATCTGAAACAAAATTAAGAAAAAGACCATTGCTAATAACACACAGGTATCATTACAGTGTAGAATTAATGATCTGACCCACTGAAAGTCACAAAAACACCTACAATGCATTTCAGAAAATTAATTAACAATTCAAAGGGAGGTACAAAGGAGGTATTGCAGCCAATAGAAATCCCATATTTAGGTCACATGACTTGTATACTCTGATAAATATTAGTATTTTGTGCTTAAAATTCAGAATTACCACTCTGCGAATGACTGTATGTACATAATTTGTATACTGTACATTCATTTTAGGAGTCACCACTACAGCAGACCAAATGCAAAAATGGCCACCAGGAAATTACTCTTCTGTCTTTGTGCAAATTAGTGTGACTAGCCTCATTTTACAGGCAGCTTCTTTCAATTTTACATGCACATACTTGGCTAGTAAGGCCAATTAAAACAAAGCCAAAAGAAGAATACAGTACATTGGTGGCCATTTTTTCATTCGGTCAATAAACCATTGTTACAGCAAATAACAAACGAGATCTTGTGCTCATGAATGTTATATAGATCTGTGAACTTGTGCCTCAACTTTTTTCTTGGTTTAAAATTTTTCTTTGTCTAGTTTCATAACCCTAATCTGGAACAACGGAAAAGTCAAAATTGAACTGGTTTGAAAAAGTTTAATTGAAGTATTTAATAATTGAACCCCAGCACCCACATTACTTTATAATTTACTTTAAATAATCGAATTAGGTAAATACATTTACCTGTAAGCTTAACACCCTCATTCTTATAGTGTTCGACGTTTCTCTCCAGATTTGTTTTCTTCATTAACATTATATCCATCACTCTTTTCGTCAGGTTTGGAACTTGATCCTTTTGTGCTTCTGTGTCAAAGTCTTGGGTCTTTTGTTCACTGTTTAAGAATATCATCACAATAATTGGTATGAAAAAAATTTGTTTGTGGCAGAAATGCCGGAACAGTAGTATTGCTGACAGTGTTTCATTTTCAATTGTTTAGTGCAGTGAGACTACGGAACTGTATGACTAGATTCATACTTGTAATCTGTTTCCTCTCTGTCGACTGAGATGTAAGTATGATCATGTGGTTTGTGCGGAGTAGGAGCATCGTTTTCTGAAAGCAAATCAAAATATATTATCAGAAGGAACAAAATTACCCGTCATAGGTCCACTATATGCCTTGAGAACAAAAAAAATCCATTTGAAGAGGTCAAGAAGACTTTTAGAAATTTTGGGCATTGCAAAAAAATACTGTAAGTGATTTGAGAGTCTGGATATTTTGGCTGCTTTTCAACAAAACATGATTGTCCTAATTTCTTTGTGACTTTATTATTTTAGAATTCAAGTTTTCACAAATAAAGAAATTATATTATAATATTTAATAAAATAATTTCATTGCTCTTGTTTATTGCATTGTTACTGTCAATTATGACTGTCATGGCAGTGATACAACTGTGTAATGATCAGTTTTCCTTTCTAATGCTTCCATCATTTCAATGAAAGTGTCTGTCAATTGTCATTCAGACTGGGTGGAACAGAGTGTGTCTTTTGTCTATTGTAAATGTTAATTCTAACAAACAAAAGGTATCAGTTATTCCTTTTTTGCAACGGTGGGGGATAGAGGTTTCACTTTGAAAACAAAAAAATCAAATAGTGCCTAAAGTAAGAGAAGAGGTCTCTAAGACTAATTGAAAAATTAATGATGGGAGAATACACTTAGTCTAATTTTTAAGAGCATTTTTAGGGAGTCTCTAGTGTCATTATTAAACCATTGACTCTTATGGGCGAGACTTATATGTAATAGATTTTACTCTGTTTAACTTACAGCAGACAATTAAATTTGTACTTGTCAATCGGTTTAATAATAGCATTCCCGTTTTATGAACCATTGATAGAGATCTAAATATTTTAACCCATTGAGTGCTGGTGGTTCCCCATTGACAAGTAAAAATAGTCGTCTGGTGTTAGACAGAGTAAAATACTAAGTATGGCCGGTTTAGGTCGGTTCAGGGGTGAATGGGTTAGTCTCTATATCAACTCCTTCAAAAGGTAAAAATTAATCGCAAAATAAATGCATTACTTAGTACAATACATGTCACTAACCCATTGACTCACCGTTGACTCTGGTGTTAGACAGAGTGAAATCGAATCAATGGGTTTAAAGTAAGACAAAAGTGCCTAATTACGACTGTTTTTAAATTCAAATACCTGTTCTGTCAATAGTAATAATAATTTGAAGTCCTCTGGTCTTGCTAAGTTTCAAATTACTAGAATCTGTAGGCTTCAATGAGATTACAAATCAATCAAGAGTTTTGGATACAATAAGCTCTACACTATAGCAGGCTTCCACTCAGGTGAGTCTTAACTAGCATGTTGCAGAAGATTGAAATCAATAATTTTATAGACAATACCCTCAAAATTGATTGCCCTTGGTGCATGGTAAAGTTGTTGCTTAAAAACCAACATACAAAAAACAGTACAAAAAGCTGGTGCAAATCTTTGGTAGTTAGTTGTAAGGGCAATGTAATAAAATGGAAATTTGTTTTTTACCGCAATTGCTCATAATCTCGCAATCTGATTGGCTAATTTGCTGTTGTCGATAAGAGTCTAGACAATGCTGTACGCGTCTTGCTTGCATAAATTTGTCACGCAATGTAATAGCCAATCAGGAATGCCCATTTTGGGAAATAAACTAATCATATTGTGAGAAAGCTATAGACAACGCTTGCTCTTTCTTCGTGTCATGATTTGGTCACGCTCTAAAATAAAAACCTTGTTTAGCGTTGAATATTGTGGTAAAAAACAAATTGAAAGTGGTTCAGCATTGTCTGTTTAACAAAGACAGAGAAAGTATCATAAGTCGATTGTCTGGCTATTTATATTTATTTGAACTCAATTCTGCACAGTCTTCCGGTAACAATTGGGTCTCTTGTTTTCATGCACGCAATGAAATAGGAAGGCTGGCGGCGCCCTTGCCTCGTGAGTCCACAACATTTTGACCACTGTGATGAGGAACATCATTGTCGATAAGAGTACAGACAACGCTGAACCACTTTGGCTGACACAGACAAATCAGAAGAGCACCAGAAAGCTTTCATAACTTAAGAGAAGTACAATTGTCTGGGTGAACACCTGAAAAGAATGACTTCCGCTCAGATTATCGAAACATCAATCAATTATCACCCAAAACAGTCCTTCTCATGACTACTGTACACCCCCGAGACAATAATTAATATATTTTTTATTGTACTTCATTTAGTTGTGATATGGGGTCGAAACCAGGAGCAACCTACAAGCTTCATTTGTGGCTTCTTGAAAACAGTTATTAATTTTATCCTTCACTTGGGAACAGTCAATAACCTGAGAATATTATTGAGCAAGAGGAGGCATTTGGTAAGGAATTAAATGTAGAGAAAAATTTAAAAGACCAAAAGAAATTCACATTCTCATGGGATTATCCAAGAAAACAGTGGCATAAAGTTCCAATTTACGGCATAGCACAAATAGATCTTGCAATTGTTGACTCATAACCATGTCACGTGAAAATGTCTTGAGCCCAGGATAACACACTGATAACAACAATCAATAATATATTTTTAAGAAAAACATGAAGAATTCTGGGTCTTTCTGCAGGTATCGGAAATCATTGTATTTTTGGCCACTTGGGATTAGTCTTTATTTGGAATCGTTTGTTTTCTGTCTTTTTTTTCTTTTGTTTTACATTGTACGTATAAATCTCTGCTCCGGTACCTGCAGAAGCAACCAGAACTTTTTTGTTTATGTTCTAAACTGTTGTCAGTTATCCTTCAACCGTTTTTATCGTAATTCTTTAGTAGGTTGCCCAACGAATTTTTTCTTTTGGGTCACCCACTCGATTAAGAAGTCCCAAACGTTCAAACGTTAACTTCCTACAACAGCTGCACATTATCGTGACTTGCGATAACGTTTTGAATTTAAAATAATTTTCATATATTGTCTGAATTAAATTGTATCTGTGTAGGTTGAGGTAAGAATTGGCTTGGCTTGACTTGGCATATTATTGGTGTAAGCAGAAGGAGTTTATTGGAGATGTTTGTTTTTGAAAACAGCACGCGGTAATGATATCAAGCACAAGAAATATTTGAAATTAATTGAAACAATCTTTAAGCTTACCTTGCCATGAATTCTAATCACACTGATTCCATTGCAAATCTTATCGTACTCTCCGTCGTTGACATGATGACCCTTTGTACTTCTTGACCAAATACCAATACATGTTTCTCGCCAGTGTGGTGTTCTCGACCCTCGATCAGAATTCACTTTTCTGCCATTTTTATCGTCATCATCCGCCATTGGTTTTATTATCGAGAAATATTAGTGCGCAGTCTTTTTCAACTCTGAACAGTCAATGACAACTTTATGTAGTGTACGCGATTCTGTAGCGTCCTCGAGTTTTATACTTTCACAAATTAATCCCTTCTAAAACTGTAGGAAATCCATCCATGGCAATAAATTAATATTGTAGGCTTTAAACAATTTTTCGTCACTTAAGACCTAAAAGGAACTAAAAACCTAAAGGTTTTCTGCGTTTGCTTTCTTCAATATAAAACACAAGTAACTTTTAGTCTTCTTACATGAACGGGTAGATGACAATGCTACATTTGAAATGATTGCAGAAGGAAAAGTGGCGATTTCGTTTTTTCTAGCTTATATTCTTTTAACTGTGACATCATTTCAAGATGTCAAACATTCCACGGATATATGGAACGTAAAAACGCAATGCGCTTATGTTGGTTTGAGTTTGTCAGCAACACGTATTTTTCCACATTCTTCGGTCGCCGCGAGAGCAGCGTTTCTGGGTAAGTTTTTTTTTAATTTTTTGTCATTTGCCACTGATAAAGTTTTACTTTGGTACGTTCATGTCTGGCCTACGGACACTAGGCTAGGGAGAGCTATGAGCTATAACGCTGGGATTCGCTGGCCTTGTAAAACGTCTCTAAAGCTTAAAATCCCATTAATTCCGTAACCACTGAAAATAGCTCACTGGTTGGTTCTGAATTATGAATTCCACAAATTATAGACTGGGCTATTCTGTGCAGTCTCAGAAGTAGTAGGAAGTAGTGGGTACCCACGCTTACGGGGCATATTTCAGAACTTAGGCAAATGATGGGCTGGGGATGACATTATGCATCAGTTTAATTACTAAATACATCACATCGAAATGCTTATCTGAAATGTTACTGGCCCATCCACATCATACCTTCTAGCTTGAAGCACAAATCCTGGGCATCATGCTTCATGAACGCACTCTTGATTAGCCATTTAATGTCTCAGGACGATATGAATGGAAATGATGAAATGATATATGAAATGGATCATATATGAACTGCGGATATGAAATCAAGTGAAGCTATGATCCTCATATTTATGAACGCAATTTTTGCAATTGCATAAAGAAGCCTGAAAAATTTAGGACTTCAACGGGGTTTGAACCTGTGACCTCATGATACCAGTGCGACACTCTAACCAACTGAGCTATATATATGAAGCCACTGACATTGGGAGCTGGTCATTTGTTAATAACTGCGAGGATCATAGCTTCACTTGATTTCATATCCGCAGTTCATATATGATCCATTTCATATATCATTTCATCGTTGACTCATTCCTCACGGGAACATTAGAACCTACAAATGACCAGCTCCGAATGTCAGTGGCTTCATAGCTCAGTTGGTTAGAGCGTCGCACCAGTATCACGAGGCCACGGGTTCAAACCCCATTGAAGTCCTGAATTTTTCAGCCTTCTTTACGCAATTGCAAAAATTGCGTTCATAACTGCGAGGATCATAGCTTCACTTGATTTCATATCCGCTGTTCATATATGATCCACTTCATGTAATTATCATTTCATCGTTGATTCATTCCTCACGGGAACATTAGAACCCACAAATGACCAGCTCCCAACGTTTAGTGGCAAACCCTGTTGAAGTCCTGAATTTTTCAGGCTTCTTTACGCAATTGCAAAAATTGCATTCATAACTGCAAGGATCATAGCCTCACTTGATGAATGGAAATGTTATGCAGTATTAATTCCCATGTAATTGCCTTGTTTTTTAAGGTGTCCTTTTTGGATCTGCCATCCTGCTTAGCATTGGAGATACACCATGGAAATATTTTGGCTGGTATCTAGCCTCCCTCTCCTTATTTCATATATCTGAATATGTGGTGGTGGCTATTTACAGTCCAGACAAACTGTCTTTAGACTCATTCCTGCTCAACCACAGTGTAGAGTACCAAATTGCAGCCATTGCTAGTTGGACTGAATTTGCCTTAGAGTTGTGGCTTTTGCCACAAATGAAGAGCATTTTTATTTTTAGCTTTCTTGGCTTGCTGATGATGATGGGAGGAGAAGCACTACGGAAACTTGCCATGATAACAGCAGAATCTAATTTCACGCATATAATTCAGACGAGGAAGGACAAGAATCACGTTTTAGTCACTTATGGAATTTATAGCACTTGCCGCCACCCTGGATATGCAGGCTGGTTTTGGTGGAGTATAGGTAAGTCATGCAGGTTTAAGGCAATCAGTATCATGAAATTTTAAGACCATCCAAAGGTCTTTGTATCAATGGAGACCAGACAAAACAACTATAGCGGCATTACAGTACCAGCTAGGAGGTAACAATGATAAGGTTCTACTCCGTTCTTCTAAGCCAAAAATGTACTACTATGATTTCATCAACAAGAAGGTGACTGAAAGAAATTTGTATTGGAAGTGTGGGTTATAGACAAAAGATTAAAGTGATCTTTGTACTTATCTGGACAATTAATTTAAGCAATAATTGTTTCTAATAGAGACCTGAAAAATCATCATTTCTTTCACAGGATTCACATGAGCCCAATAAATTGACCAGCTCCCAACTGTGTGGCTTCATACATGTAGCTCAGTTGGTAGAGCAAACGCACCAGCATCGCACAGGTCATGGAATCTCTTTGAGCTGCCTGAAATTTTCAGGTGTTTGTAAGAGGCAAAGATAATTGTGAGGATCACTTCAATCTTTTGAAGAAGCAGACTATATCATAGAAAGAATATATAACATGTTCATATATTTGAACTGTGGGGTAATATTGTCAGTAGTTAATGTATCCATGTAAGTGAACATGGCAGCTGAAGCAACTTGAGTTGTTGCAAAAGAAGCCTGAAAAAACCCAGTTCCTTCCTAGTACATGTAACTGCAACGATCACTGTCATTAATTTGAGACCTGCGTACTCCGGAGTTCAAACATATGAAAATTCCATTCATTCTTTACCTATTATTTAAGCAATAGAGGACTTTTTCTGTGTTGACATTATAAGCCTCATCTAAACACGAGGGGGAATTGGGAGAAATCAAGACAGTTAGAACTGTCGAGAATTCTCCCTACTCCCAGAGTGTTAAAAATGATTTGACAAAATAATCTAGGAAAATGCTGGGTTTTTTTTACTTCTTGATTGAAACTTATTTTCTTGAAACACACTCATATCCTATTAACCAATCAAAATGCTCATCTGACAACACATAACCAATCAAAAGTCGTGTGATGTCACAGTCGTGTTTACATACTCTCGGGTAAACACAGAGCTCTATTGACCAATGAGAGCGTGCGTGAGTCCAGTTCAAGCCAGCCATGGATTTTTTCAGGTTTCTTTTGCAACTGCTCATTTTTTGCTTCAGAACTGCGATGATTACATTCACTATACAGTAGTTAAGTGACTATACAGTAGTTATACATGTACAATAATGTAGTCTTGAGGTGATTGTTACGTGATAATCTCCTAATTATTTTTTCAAAATGGCCGCTAGCCGTTTTGTCGAGGTGACAGACAAAGAATTCATATTATTTTAAAGAAACATTTATTAACCTCAGGCTTGTGTGTAACTGCTTGCAGCCCTTCCCCCAGCCCTTTAAGGAGAAGGGTTAGTGCTTTTGGCCTTCATACTCTTGCAAACTTGTCACTTTTTTCACCAAATTTGCATCTAAATAATAAGATTGTTTCATTTTCTAGGAACTCAAGTTACTCTCATCAATCCAGTCTGCCTTGTCGGCTACATCTGGGCATCTTGGAAATTTTTTGATGAGCGTATCCATGATGAAGAGATC
>NC_090871.1:65394111-65401611 GCF_036669935.1 Montipora foliosa | reverse complement strand
TACTTATTGAATGCACGCTCCCTCTCTCCAAAGCTAGACGAATTAACAGCATTACTGGCAACGAGTCCAGTCAACCTGGTCGCTATTACAATCGTGGCTGCGTAGCGATATCGATGACAGTCTTTTGTCAATCAGTGCTTTGAATCTGTTTCGTAAAGATCGTGTAACCGGCCGAGGTGGCGAAATCTGCGTTTATTTGAACAACGTAATACCTTGTAAACGGCGATTGGACTTAGAAAACCCGATCTTTGAATGCCTGTGGCTCACTTTACGCCCTAAACGTCTGCCTAGACATTTATCTGGCATAACTATTTGTGTTGTTTATCATCATCCTCTAGGTCGACCTACTTAATTAATACTACATCTCGTCTGCGTAACGAACACAATGACCATGGTCTGGTTCTTCTCGGCGATTTCAACGATTTTGATTGTGGTAACCTTGTTTCCCATCACAGTTTAAAGCAAGTCGTCCAACAACCTACCAGAGACTCTGCTATCTTAGATCTCATAGTAACAAACATGCATAATTTGTATAGCAGTCCAACGATCCATGCCCCATTAGGCTCAGGTGATCACAAACATCGTATTCTGGCAACCTATAGCGCTCAGGCAGCTTCCCAACCTCGTTCCCAGGGTCCTCTCCTACTCGGCCACTACTCTCGCCACTGGGGCCGAGTAGGAGAGGACCCTGGGAACGAGGTTGGCAGCTTCCCTAAGCGCCTGGTGCGCCATTATCCTCGTTTTGAAATAGACGCTTTTAGAAAATGGGTTACCATGCACACATGACTGGTTCGCCGATTTGGGTTTCAGTTCGTCCGTTGACGAGCCGATGACGAATTGATGCCATTAACCGGATCTTTCTTGTTAAGACCATCAAGCTGCATGCAACAGACAAGCCATGGATAACACCTGAACTCAAGCTTATGATCAAAGACCGACAGAAAGCATTTCACAGCGGCAACATCCCAGCTTGGCGCTCTTTGAAATACAAAGTCCAACAAGAAATAGCGAAGCGGAAGAAGTCTTTCTTCAAGAACAAAGTAAAGCACCTAAAGAATGACGACTGCCGTAAGTGGTGGAACATTATTAATAAAATTTGTAGCAGATCTGCAAAGCCTTCCTTTTTCTCACTTGAACGAGATGGAAAAACCATGTGCCAACAAGAACTTGTTAATAGTCTAAATCAGTTTTACGTTTCAGTTAATGCGGACATCTCTCCACTCGACAGTAATATACTACCACCTACCACCTCTTCCAGCTGAGGCAGGTGTCTTAACTGTGCAGCCCTACGAAATTTGTAAGAAGCTGCTCTCCATCAAACCGTCAAAGGCTCACGGTCCGGACAACGTACCGTGTCGCATTGTTAAAGAGTTCGCATATGAACTGGCCTTACCTATCACCACTATCTTCAATACATCACTCCGATCTGGTATGGTACCTGTAGTCTGGAAAGAATCTAATATAATACCCATCCCAAAAATACAAACACCTATGGATGAGGGCGACTTCAGACCTATTTCGTTGACGTCCTGTCTGTCCAAAGTTCTTGAAGATTTCGTATTCGTAGTCACATGGTTAATTGACGATGTCAAGGACAAAATCGACCCAAATCAGTTTGGTTGTCTGAAGGGAACTTCAACAACGTATTGTTTACTTGACATGATTCACACTTGGCTTACGTATCTCGATCCACCTGGACGACATCTCCGCCTTTGCTTTCTTGACTTCTCTAAAGCTTTCGATCGTGTTGGGTACAATGTACTAATAGAAAAGCTCTTGGACTTAGGCATTCGCACTTAATACCGTGGATTATAAGCTTTCTCTCTAACCGCCGTCAACGCGTTAAGCTAGCTGGCTCGATCTCTGACTGGCCCCCAATAAATGCCGGCGTTCCCGAGGGAACAAAACCCGGCTCGATATTGTTTTTGGTAATGATCAACAACTTGAGTATCTCAGATCCCGAATCTTGTACTTGGAAGTATGTTGATGACGTCTTGTTGTCCGAAGGGCTTGTAAGGAACAGCATTTCAACCATTCAAACCAGTCTCAATACCGTCGCCTCTTGGAGCTCCAGTAATTGGATGAAACTCAACGCTAAAAAGTGCAAAGAAATGCGGATTTGCTTCCTTAAGGATCCCATAGAATTCCCTTATTTGAAGATCGACGATCAACAATTAGAGCTTGTAACTTCACATACAGTACTTGGTCTGGTGATTCAGAATAATCTAAAATGGAATAATCACATCGAATCTATTGTCACCAAGGCCTCTAAGTGCCTTCACATACTCCGAGTACTTCGTCGAGGGGGCGTTGAGATTAATGATCTAATTACTATCTATACTGCCTTGATACGATTGGCATCACGCTCTACCCTCCTACCTCTCACAGGAATTAGAACGCGTACACAAACGTGCTCTTAAATCATAGTCCCAGCGCTTTCTTTCTCAGAGGCTCTTCAGTTTTTAAACTTAAGAACATTAGACGAAAGGCGTAATGAACTTTGTGTTAAAACTCTTGAAAAGATTTCAAGAGGAGGACCTCTTGTCAAACATCTCCCAATGACAAGTCAGCACATGCATCACTATCAAACGGGGACCAGTTCAACGTAGATCATGCAATGGTATGCCGACGTGGCGGGTTTATAATAACAGCGTCATAATGAGCTTCGCAACCTGGAAGCAGAGATGTTGAGCATGGTTTGCAATGATGTGGAAATAGAGCCAGTCCTTCAGGAAATCAACGGAGAGGCTTTGAACAGAGGTGCCAACAGAGCTCCTGATGTGCGTTTAGATATTAGCGCTCGTGGCTTCTGGGAGAGACAGAGGACTGCATTCTTCGATGTCAGGGTTTGTCACCCTAATGCACGTTCTTACAGAGATCTAAGCCCCAAGGAAATTTACAGGCAACACGAGAATGAAAAAAAAAACGTCAATATGCAAGCAGGGTGATGGAGGTGGAGCAAGGCACCTTTACGCCACTTGTTTTTTACTACCACAGGCGGAATGGCCGAGGAATGTAAGAGATACCACAACAGATTAGCTGAACTACTCGCCATTAAGAAGGGAGAGGAGTCCTGGCTAAGAGCAAAAGTATCGTTTGCTATCCTCCGCTCAGCTCTTCTCTGCCTTAGAGGTTCCAGAGGAAGAAGAAGGACTGTAGACCTTCAGGACACAGACATTAGAATCGAGAATGTGACCACTAGAATTTCTTAGTTTTCGTAATTTGGATTTGTTTGTTTGTTTTTTTTTTTTGTTTTTCTGACTGATATTATCTGCATATATATATACCGTAGAATGAAGAAATGAAACCCATCCTGTAAATCAACTGATTAATTATGTCGAATGAAAAACATGAAGAATTGCCCTGAGCGGGATTTGAACCCACGTCCCCCTGAACACCGGTAGGGTGTGATGACCATATATATATATATATATATATATATATATATATATATATATATATACATATATATATGTATATGTGATATATTGATATATATATATATATATCTTTAAGGAGCTTATCTTTATTTCCAATTTTTTTTAGTTAAAATGCTATCATGACATGAATTTTTCTTACTATAAATAAGAATAATTTCGTACGTTTATTGTGCTTCATATTAGTCTCTTTTGTAATGGAAATGAATTATAGTAGGTTTTAATAGTTTTTTTTTTTACTTCTTACTTGTAAATAGCAATTCTGCTTGGAATATGTTAATAAAGGGATTATTATTATTATTATTATTATTATTATTATTATTATTATTATTATCATCACCAGAAAAATCCAGATTAGAGCCGTTTTCAATTGAATCTCGAAAAGTAATAAGCGAATTGCTTTGGTTTTGCATTACTTCAGTCAGTGAAGTGATTGGACCTAACACTTCAACCATGGAACTACAATGATATACAATTCCAAAACAATATCGTGTACTATTAGAGCTACATGTAACGCAAAGACAACTTGAATCTCCTGGAAGACAAAACGCAGCTCAGTTGACAATATGGAACAAAGCGCTGTGTTACTACCACACGTTGGCAATGCGTGCTTATTTTTTCTAAAGATGAACGGAATTTTTTCTTTCTGGCAAATGATTAATAGGCCGGTAGCCAGGTTTTCAACCTCAGAAAAAGATCTGTTTCGTGGTCGGAACATGTGAGCCAAAGGGCCTCTGCTGGCACGACCTCTGGATGACCCCCTAAATGGTCTTAATGACCCCCGACTTGAAAAAATTGACTGGAACGCTGCAGTTCAATACCACCCAATTCAGTCTCTTCTGTTTTTGACCGACACGTACCACAGGCAACCCAGTGTACACACGGGGAGCGTCTAGTTCTTAGAGATTCTCGAGGAGAATTATTTATTGTCTGTCAATGTACAGCGAAAAGTGTTTTAATGAGTTTTTAAACACCCAGCTTAAAAAATGTCTACCACTTTTTGTTATTTTCTTTTTTCCCAAGAACTTCCAGCTTGCTCACAACCCTGTATGAATTCATTAGCCAATAAAGGAACACATGCATTCCCGGCTAGGGGGCTGGACAATCTGCGAACCTGCGAGCCATGCAAATTTCGCAAAGCAAAGTCTAAGCACCCATTTCAAATAGCGCTGATAAACTGTTATCGAGTCTAAGCACCCATTTTAAAACGGTTAGCTTTCAATAACTGTGTGATTCGCATGTTGACTCGCCATCTTGGCTCGCATGACTCGCAGGCAGGGCTCGCATGGTTCGCATGCCTCGCTGGCTCGCACATTGTCTAAACTCCTCGGCTAGCAAATGTATGTTTTGTCTTTCCGACAACTGTACGGTTAAAATGGTCGAATCAAACAGCCAAATGGACTTGTCAATCTCTTTCCTCATGTTGTTGGAGGTGTTTTTGAACACGTCTTCTTGTCAGTTAAAAGATTACTTTTAGCTGTAAGCAAATAAAAGTTGGAAATTTGATTTCCGTTATGATGCAGATGGTCCCAGCTATACGATCAATCTCCAAAACGGCAACTTAACAGTTATAAAGTGCACTTCGTCATCCCAAATGCTAATCCTAATTTTTTAGAGAAGGCGTGGTGGTTTAAAACCTCTCGGAAAATGTACGAAAAGAAATACTGATTCTCAGTGAAGTCATAGACATCTATTCAAATAAACACTTATCATTCATGGGAGGTCTCGTATTTAGTGAATTAAAAGTTACGTTTATTTGTGAAAGTGTGCACGAGTCACCGCTAGTCACTAGTCAAATTATCCTTAGCCAATTTCATAAGAAATTGAGAACGTCACTATGCACACTGAAATCGGAAAATTACTAGTTGAAAACAGGTCCCAAGACGCAGGTAAAGCGTAAAACTTATCACTCTGGTTTAGTAACTCACCATTCACACCGTTGCATTTTTAGTACGAACTACGGTTTTACAATTTTAGACCCATTGAATTTTGGTGACTCGTTGTGGTGAAGGGATACTGCTCTTATGGACACCTCCCCTTGTGAGATTCCTGCCCCTTCCACGAGCCTCTTACAAGTAAAGTTAAATCCCTTCTCTTTCTCATAGACGGACTACCGTTCTCAGAAGCAGTCTTCTCTGCCGACCACTCAATGCGGGACTTGGGTCCCTCTGAACACTTTCCTTACACTGAGTTGAGAAAACATACGGTTCTTTTGCTATTCTCAATACACTTTCATGAGCAATATGACAAATTTCGGTTACTCTATGTACAGTAAAGTCTTTAACAGAACATTAATAAAATGCAAGTACCGGTACCTGTGTCACACAATCTATAACACGCTTAAAAACTATCTTGTTAAATAAATTTTCTGCTCGCAAAACAAAGTCAGTTGTTCAAAAGTCTCCAGGACACAGATTTATATATACATCAGTTTCCTGTGGAATAATTTCGACTTCATCATACCACATCTCCCAAAACAGACGTGGTAGACCATCCGGCACTCGTCGGGGGTAGGGGGGGGGGGGGGGGGGGGGGGCACGCGTCGTTCATGACCTGCTAATGGTCACTAATCAATGTTCTTGTCTGTCAACGCCTCTCAAAATTGTTAATGGAACACAATCCTTGCCAAATTAAGTTTTAGGTGTGATCCTTCCTCCACAATGTTGAATTCACTGATTTTTTATTACAGTTCAGGAGTGTAACTTCCATTTTGTATATGGGTGTATGTATTGCTTTGAGTCCACGAAATAAATAGGCCTAGTATAATCGGCTAACTCAATTATGCACCCAATTCAAACCCATTAGCTATAAAACGTTTTGTTCCAGGTATTTCCATATTATGCAAATGTGCATGCTATACATCAAAATTCCAATACAATCGACCAATTTGGCTAACTCAATGTTGTACCCAATTCAAATCCTTTGGGAATAAAACATTTTGTTTCAAGTATTACCATATCATTTAAATGTGAATGCTACATTATCATGCAAATGCAATACACAAAGCATCTTAACCCCTAGAGAGTTGAATTGGGTACAACATTGAGTTAGCCGAATTGGTCTATACACAAATAATCTTAATCACTGAGTGAGTCGATTTAGTCATATATTGTTTACTTTCCCGCAAAACCCGATTTGAAAATAGACATTTTTCTGACCCTGATTGGCACAAACCTGATACATTAACTCAGTACTTGCATCTTATTAATAAATAAATATATCAATTTTAAAAAAGCCATCGCATACCTACATATCTTGTACCTCATTAAAACCTCCCTAGGTCCAGTCGCTTACGCGCCGTTGGACTAAGTGCATTAACTTGTGTGATTACAATTCGTTATAGAGTGGTTTTCAATTGAGTGTCGAAAGTAATTAGTGAATTACTTTGGTTTCTATGAGTACTTCACTCAGTGATTGGTTCAAAGTTCTCGCGCCATTTTTCAACCAATCAGAAGTGAAACCAAAACCAATCGTGGCTCGCGCGTGCACATTTTCCCGCGCTTTGTGTCGGCTACTTGTAATTACTTCGAGTTTTGATTGGTTTACTGGATTGTCTCCGACCTTTTTGATTGGCCAAAGTAATTACTTTGGTTTGGGTTTTACGACACTCAATTGAAAACTGCTCTATACCATTAAATTAACAATGACGTGTAGTGTGTGGCATCTCGTCAATTAATAATTTTCGATCACAGCAAAGTTTTCTTATTTTCGAGCATTTCGGTATTTCTTTTCAGTTTCTAAATGTCTCTATTCTGCAGATAACGATGTTCTTTTAGTACCACAGTTTGAGACTTCGTTATGTGGTTGTTGAATGTGAGTGAGGACAATTTGCGAGCCAACATGGCATGCCATGCGAGTCAACATGTGAGTCACACAGTTATTGAAAGGTAACCATTTTAAAATGGGTGCTTAGACTTAATAACTGTTTATCAGCGCTATTTGAAATGGGTGCTTAGACTTAACTGCGAAATTCGCATGGCTCGCAGATTATCCAGCCCCGTTGAATGTCCACCAAGCTGCTTGCCACTTAAGAGTTATGTAGCTGAAACTGTTTTGTCTCTGA
>NC_090871.1:65379111-65389111 GCF_036669935.1 Montipora foliosa | reverse complement strand
CAGTGTTCAACTTGAACTGCTTCACTGATCAGTTGCGCAGCTTGCTCGAGTATGAAATCACTTCTCCTTGCTGCTCCATTTGTTAGTTCTCTTGAGAAATTTTCGGTTTTCTGCTCCATTTCTACATTTTTATTGCATACTAGGCATAAGGGAATTTTGTTATGAAAGTTAAAAGTTTTCCTACAAGATTCGATAATTCATGGATAACCACATTAAATCATGAAATTTTCTAGGATCATTTCTTGTCGTCGAGGACCTCGCGTCGATTAGCATCCAGTTTGGTAAGTTGCTCACTCTTACTCGTTTCTTAATAACACGAACAAGTAAATTATGTGTGATAAACCAGTTCTGATGAATTTTGCGTTACTTTTTGTTGTTTTCTCTTTACTCACTGTTGGATCAAGTTAGTGACTATGTCAGAATTCCTTATAAGTCTATTTTCTGAAGTGACCACCGTCACTCTTGATCAGTCAAAAAGGGAATGATGCACCCAAATGATCCACCAGTATCATTTATCCCTTAATTTTTTGTTCAGCTGGATTCATCATTCCTTCTCAAAAGGTTTTAAAGAGGAACATTGCAAGGTATTTCCCAATATTAGCTTGCTGGGTGTAATTAGATATTTGTCTGTCGTTGCAAGGTAATAAGTAACAATGAGCTTGAGGGGTCACGGTGCTAAATATTTGTTTCTTGTGTGATCCAACTACAATGTATATAATGCCCTCCATTCTTTTCTTGCACATCGAGAAAGTAAGTAAGTAAATGATGTATCTTGAATTGTTTCTGAACACAGAGGGTTTTTGGTTTTTGAATCCGCTTAGATTCAAAATTGAGGGTGTCACAAAGCAAATGACGACGAAGAATGCATTCCATCAGTTTTAGCCATAACAAACCCTTAATGTCTACTCGCTTTAAAGTCTTACTTAAAGCTAAGCAAGATCGGAGCCTCATATAATGTACCCGTTCTCATTACAACTTTGAACCTCGCCGATTTAAACCATGCATTACTTTAATTGTTCGGAGCAATGGAACACTCATCTCACCTCGATCAGTGTTCAACTTGAACTGCTTCACTGATCAGTTACGCAGTTTGCTCGAGTATGAAATCACTTCTCCTTGCTGCTCCATTTGTTAGTTCTCTTGAGAACTTTTCAGTTTTCCGCTCCAGCTCTACATTTTTATTCCATGCTAGGCATAAGGAAATTTTGTTACGAAAGTTCAAAGTTTTCCTACAAGATTCTATAATTAATGCATGAATAACCACATTAATTTATCAAATTCTTGTCGTCGAGGATCTCGCATTGATTAGCATCAGTTTTGGTAAGTTGCTCACTGTTACTCGTTTCTTAATAACACGGACAAGTAATTTATTTGTGATAAACCAGTTCTGACGACTTTCTCGTTACTCTTTGTTGTTTTCTCTTTGCTCAGTTCGGATCAAGTTAGTGACTATGTCAGATTCCTTATAAGTTTATTTTCTGAAGTGATCACCGTCACTCATGATCAGTTGCGAATGACATGCACACCCAAATGATGCACCAGTATTATTTATCCCTTATTTCTTTTTTTCAGCCAGGTTCATTATTCCTGCTCAAAAGGTTTTAAAGAGGAACATTGCAAGGTATTTGGTAATAATTATTAGCTTGCTGGGTGAAATAAGTTATTTGTCTGTCGTTTTGAGGTCATAAGGAACATTAGCTTAAGGGGTGTAATAACTTATTTCTTTCTTGTGTGATGGAAATGAACACTGCCCTCCATTCTTTCCTTACACATCGACAAAGTAAGTAAATGATGTATCTTAAATTGTTCCTGAACACAGAGGGTTTTAGTTTTTGAACCCGCTTAGATGCGAAATTGAGGCTGTCACAAAGCAAATGACGATTAAGAATGCATTCAATCAGTTTTAACCATAACAAACCCTTAATGTCTACTCGCTTTAAAGTGTTAGTTAAAGCTAAGCAAGACCAGAGCCTCGTATAATGTGTGCGTTCTCATTACAACTTTGAACCTCGCCGAACGAAACCATGCATTACATTAATTGTTCGGAGCAATGGAACAGAGTCATCTCTGAGTCACCTCGATCAGTGTTCAACTTGAACTGCTTCACTGATCAGTTGCGCAGTTTGCTCGAGTATGAAATCACTTCTCCTTGCTGCTCCATTTGTTATTTCTCTTGAGAACTTTTCAGTTTTCCGCTCCATTTCTACATTTTTATTGCATACTAGGCATAAGGGAATTTTGTTATGAAAGTTAAAAGTTTTCCTACAAGATTCGATAATGCATGGATAACCACATTAAATCATCAAATTTTGCAGAGTCATTCCTTGTCGTCGGGGACCTCGCATCGATTAGCATCCAGTTTGGTAAGTTGCTCACTCTTACTCGTTTCTTAATAACACGAACAAGTAAATTATGTGTGATAAACCAGTGCTGATGATTTTTGCGTTACTTGTTGTTTTCTCTTTACTCACTGTTGGATCAAGTTAGTGACTATGTCAGAATTCCTTATAACTCTATTTTCTGAAGTGACCACCGTCACTCATGATCAGTTGGGAATGACGCACCCAAAAGATCCACCAGTAATATTTATCCCTTAATTTTTTGTTTAGCTGGATTCATCATTCCTTCTTAAAAGGCTTTAAAGAGGAACATTGCAAGGTATTTCCCAATATTAGCTTGCTGGGTGTAATCAGATATTTGTCTGTCGTTGCAAGATAATAAGTAACAATGAGCTTGAGGGGTCACGGTGCTAAATATTTGTTTCTTGTGTGATCGAACTACAATGTATATACTGTCCTCCATTCTTTTCTTGCACATCGAGAAAGTAAGTAAGTAAATGATGTATCTTGAATTGTTTCTGAACACAGAGGGTTTTTAGTTTTTGAATCCGCTTAGATTCAAAATTGAGGGTGTCACAAAGCAAATGACGACGAAGAATGCATTCCATCAGTTTTAGCCATAACAAACCCTTAATGTCTACTCGCTTTAAAGTCTTACTTAAAGCTAAGCAAGATCGGAGCCTCGTATAATGTATCCGTTCTCATCAACTTTGAATCTCGCCAAACGAAACCATTACTTGAGTTTTTCGGAGCAATGGAACAGTCATCTCACCTCGATCAGAGTTCAAATTGGACTGCTTTACTGATCAGTTGCGCAGTTTGCTCGAGTATGAAATGACTTCTCCTTGCTGCTCCATTTGTTAGTTCTCTTGAGAACTTTTCAGCTTTCCGCTCCAGTTCTACATTTTTAATGCATACTACGAATAAGGGAATTTTGGTATGAAAGTTAAAAGTTTTCCTACAAGATTCGATAATGCATGGATAACCACATTAAATCATCAAATTTTGCAGAGTCATTTCTTGTCGTCGAGGACCTCGCATCGATTAGCATCCGTTTTGGTAAGTTGCTCACTGTTACTCATTTCATAATAACACGAACAAGTAATTTATTTGTGATAAACTAGTTCTGATGAATTTTGGGTCACTTTTTGTTGTTTTCTCTTTACCCAGTTTGGATCAAATTAGTGACTATGTCAGAATTCCCTACATGTTTATTTTTTGAAGTGACCACCGTCACACTCATGATCAGTTGCAAATGATGCATCTTAATGATCCACCAGTACTATTTATCCCTTAAATTTTTTTTCAGCCAGATTCAGTATTCCTGCTGAAAGCGTTTTGAATAGGAACACTACAAGGTATTTGGTAATATTAGCTTGCTGGGTGTAATAAGTTATTTGTCTGTCGTTGTAAGGTAAGAGGTAACAATTAGCTTCAGGGGTCACGGTGCTAAATTATTTGTTTCTTGTGTGATCGAACTATATACTGCCCTTCATTCTTTCCTTGCACATCGAGAAAGTAAGTAAATGATGTATCTTGAATTGTTCCTGAATAGAGAGGGTTTTTAGTTTTTGAATCCGCTTAGATTCAAAATTGAGGGTGTCACAAAGCAAATGACGATTAAGAGGGCATTCAATCAGTTTTAGTCATGACAAACTCTTTATGTCTACTCGCTTTAAAGTCTTACATAAAGCTAAGCAAGACCAGAGCCTCGTATAATGTATAATGTATGCGTTCTCATTACAACTTTAAACCTCGCCGAACGAAACCATGTATTTTGAGTTGTTCCGAGCAATGATGAACACTCATCTCACCTCGATCCGTTCTCTTCAGAACTTTTCAGCTTTCCGCTCCAGTTCCACTCTTTTTGCATATTAGGCATAAATGATTTGTGTAATGAAAGTTAAACGTTTTCCTACAAGATTCGATATTGCATGGATAACCACATTAACTCATCAAATTTTTGCAGAGTCATTTTTTGTTGTGGAGGACCTCGCATCGATTAGATCCATTTTGGTAAGTTGCTCACTGTTACTCGTTTCTTAATAACACAAACAAGTAATTTATGTGTGATAAACCAGTTCTGATGAATTTTGCGTTACTTTTTGTTGTTTTCTCTTTACCCAGTTTGGATCAAGTTAGTGACTATGTCAGAATTCCTTATAAGTTTATTTTCTGAAGGGACCACTGTCATTCATGATCATTTGCAAATGATGCATCTAAATGATCCACCGGTCTTATTTATTCCTTAACTCTTTTTCAGCCGGATTCAGTATTCCTGCTCAGAAGGTTTTGAAGAGGAACATTGCAAGGTATTTAGTAATATTAGCATGCCGGATGTAATAAGTTATTTGTCTGCCGTTGCAAGGTAATAAGTAACATTAGCTTGAGGGGTGTAATAAATTATTTGCCGTGTTTGTTTCTTGTGTGATCCAACTGTACATACTTCCCTCCATTCTTTCCTTAACCATAGAGAAAGTAAGTAAATGATATATCTGGAATTGTTCCTGAAGGAAGAAGATTTTAACTTTTGAATCCGCTGACGTTCAAAATTGAGCAAGTCACAAAGCAATATGACCATGAATGCACTCAATCAGTTTTAGCCATAACAAACCCTTATTAATGTCTACTCGCTGTAAAGCCCGGTCGGGGGTACCCCCATGTATGGGCTATATAGAAGGTAAATATTTTAAGCAAGAGCCGGTACAGCGTAGATTTGATTTTAGGGGTGTACTATATTTCGGCTGGCGAAACCAGCCTTCTTCAGGTACAATGAGAGTTTACATTGGATTGCTTTTCTGTACACATATATAGTAAGTGGATGTTGACGTAATACTGGAAAAATGTGATAAAATACGGTAGTTACAACAAATTTGAATTCAAATGCTAAGAGTAACGGAAAAATAACGGAAAAGACTGTAAATAATAAACTGAAATCTTATACGTTTCTTGGCGGATATTAAGACCGTTGGGATCAATTGTCCTGCCTTTTGAAATTAAAAAAAAAAGCTTCCCTGGCCTTACCTGCCTTACGGATAGAGTCTGTTGGAAAATATTGTTTCGATAGCAATTAGTTGCATGTCCTTAGTGATGTTGTGGCTCAAGTAAATTAAGGCCTGGGTCACCCAGCATTTGAACCATTTTTTTGAAAAAAGAAAAACAAAACTTAAGTAGTTTGCACCCGATTTTTCTCAGACTTGGCAGAAAGGTGCATTAGGAGCAGCCCTCTCAGCCTGTATTACTAATTTGGGTAAGGTAAAGTCTGCTTACGAGCCTAGGGGGCCCATCAGGCCGGCGCTTATCTCCGGTTTCTTTAGCATGAAGCGACTAGGAGTATTGCTACTCCCCCCTGGATGGGATGCCAGTCCATCGCAGGGTTACCCCCAGCATTAAATTCGCCGGTACCCATTTATACACCTGGGTGGAGAGAGGCACCGTGGGAGTAAAGTGTCTTGCCCAAGAACACAACACAATGTCCCCGGCCAGGCCCCGAACCCGGACCACTCGATCCGGAGTCGAGCGCACTAACCATGAGGCCACCGCGCCTCCCTTGTATTACTAATTTACTGGAAAGTAATATGATACCTTCAGCAACGGTTACTTTACGCGCCAAATTCGTTGGTTGTGTTCTGAAGCAAATTCCCACCACTAAACAAAAAGAAAGTCGGAAAGCAACAGTGGCTATGAATAGATGAGATACCATTTATTAGTTTTACGCTTGGAATCCCAGCCAAAATTATCCCTGTCCGAGGTGGATTCGATCGAGTTTTGGTTTGCAATAACAACACCATTCTCTTAAACTTTTTAGCACAAATAGTTGCACTCGTGGTTCCAACCGTGGTGAAGAAAATCAACATTATAAGTTTGCATTTAATTGAACTAGACCCTCCCTGAGGGTACACTGGGTTGCCTGTGGTACGTGCACCGTTCCAGACAATTTTTTCAAGTTGGGGGGTCATTAAGACCATTTGAGGGGTCACCCAGAAGTCATACCAGCAGAGGCCCGTTGGCTCACAGGTTCTCACACGTTCGTACGACGAAAAAAATCTGTACTTGCGTAATATGTAGCTCCAACAGTGCACGATATTGTTTTGGTATTGTCTATCATTGTAGTGCCATGGTAGAAGCCTTGGGTAAATAGCCTGAGAAGACATGTGGTTACTAGCAAATAACTGAACCCAGAAAGATTGAAGAAAATAAATGGGAAGTGAGAAACATTGGCTTCTGGGCTGACATGTTGATAAACTTCTTTTCACCACAAGTTTAAGCGTGCCCTCTGAGCATCTGACAGCTTTGTAATACTAAAGTTTTAAATTACTGAAGTTAATCCCTCTCCGGCGGGATTAGTGTGTGGATGGGTGACCAACAACATATACGCCTTCGTAAAACAGAAGCATTGGACCGAAAATACTATTAACCCTAACAAATGTGAACTTAGCAAGGTACAGATTTTGTTAGCTTGCTTTATGCAAAAACAAATATTGATGCAAAAGTAAATAAATATTGATACACAGTTTTCAGAAAGAGCAGAAGGAAGTTTCCAGGACGGTCGCTCGAGAATAACATATTTACGACATGAAAACAACATTAATTTTGAGCCGTGAATATAGAATATAAACAGTTACGATCAGCCACAAACATTTTGGGAGATTTTTGCTACGTTCAATATTGTTTTATTACGTTTTGGCTGCACAAATAAATCGCAAAATCGAAAGTGACATCGCCGGAATTCAGCGGGCGCCGTGATTACTAGTAAGTTACCGCGGCATGTTTACTTGCCAAACAGTGAAGCATCTGTGTCAAATGATGGCAAGATATCGGGTTTTCGTAAGTTTCTTTTTCTGTCAAGTGTTATAAAGTTTGACAATAAATGAGCGAATTCAAAACAAAGATCACAATCGCCCACCATTGTTTCTGCAAAGTCAAAAATTTACTCTCCAAGACGAGGTTATTTATCACCAGGTAATTCCATCATTTTGGAAATAGCAGCTACTTTATTATTCACCGGCGTCACAATTTTTTGCTGATTTTGGGGCTCATTTTGTTGAAACTCAACCACGCTTCCAACAGACCTGTTTATTTTCATGAAACCTTTCCTGCTTACAGAGTTATACTAGAAATATCTTTCATTGCGTGCGTGAAGACAAGAAACTCAATCGTGTCAAATTACCATGTACTTCAGGTTCAAACCCTTTCCTGAAGAACATTTTCCTTGAATAACGAGAAAATGCTTTACTATTGCCATAAAAAAACTATCCAGCACACATATAATAAAACATGATGAATTCATAAAGGCCACCTTTTCCAGCGAACAATTTTTTGAAACAAACAACATATTTGCTATTATTGCGTGCGTGAAGAGAAAAAACTCAATCGTGTCAAATATGCGCAATATTACAACAAACTAAAATTTCAGGATCAAACCGTTTCCATGAAGAACCGTTTCCTTGAATAATGAAGCACAAAATAGACGACAAGCTTCTTTCAAATAATTCTTGGCTGTCACATTACCTGAAGACTGTGCAGAGTTGATCACAGATCCACTTAAGTTGTTCGATTCGTTCTCTGTCTTTGCTGAACCCATAAGTTACCAGAGAATTTTCCATTTGGTTTCAGTGTTCTACATAACAGCAGACTTGGTAAATATTATTTTAGAAAAGCAGCTCACTTTGATTTCTGCTCGACGGGCGACAGATTGTTGTCGAAGTCCATTACTCGTCGCTTTTGAGATTCCAGGTGTTGGTTTTTCACCGCCTGCCTAGTTTATCCAACTGACTTTCCATTATTGAGCTCCATAAGGGTATATTTTGTTTAAGGATCCACTAAAACGCCATTCGCGTTACATGACTTTCGACGCCATTGCAGGCTAAGTTAATGATTCTCCTGTGTCCACCAGAGAAATCTACGCATTTCCACTACCCTCTCCATCCTAAGAAAATACGCGCAGAAGGTTCTATGCACAAAGATACCACTTACCAGGGGAGTGACAGCAAGACTTTTACCGACACGGAAAAAAAATAAAAAAAAATAAAATAAATAAACAAATCCCACCCACTTTCCGACTGGGACCCAGTAAAAACAAAAAAAGCTTTAAAACGTTTCAGATAAATCACAGAACTACATGTATAACAAGTCTGCAAAGAGAGATCCCCAAATCAAACCATAACTGGTTAAGGAGACAGAATTGGATGCTAAGCATTTTTATCTGCTGTAAAGGACCTTTCCCTGCTGTCCCATCAAAGATTTTTTTTTAGAAGTGTCTCTTCATACTCTTTCATGGCAACTAAAAAAAATACAGTACATATACTTTAATGATGCATGTAGTGATTCCCCTAAATCGCTGATCATTTCTATTACAATTAAAGTGTGTGAAGAGTAGACTCATAAGTTTGGGTCTCTACTTACAAACGTCCATAATAGCTTTCTCAGGCATTTTCTGCATTGATTACTTTCGTTAAAGTGACAGAAATTAGCATTTTACAAGAAGGAATCAATTGTCAGTCGTATACAATCATGTAATTTGCGGTATGAGATCTTTTTTTCTAACTTCATTATTCTTGTTAAAGGTTTACCTTTTTTTTTTTACAGGGCTATAGCATTTAATTTAAGGTGGCTCCCTAGAGTTATTACGAACAACGTACTTATAGAACGCGAGTTAGAAAACGAAACTTAGTCAATTTCCCTTAAAGTTTTCCCCCGTAGAGATTTACCAGTATGGATACTTTTAAAAATTGCACCGTAACCAGGATGAGACATGTTGTGAATCTGAAAGACGTTCTCTGGTTAAAAATTGGTTAAAAATTGAAAGAGAACTGAACAGCAAGCTCCTCGCTCTAAAAAGAGAAAATAAGATTGACGAAGCTACTTATCGCAAACTTCATTCCACAGATGGTTCTCTACCTGCCATTCGTGGCTCTATTAAACACCATAAACCTGGCTGCCCTCTTCGACCAATCGTTTCATGTATCGGCTCCGCCCTTTATAACACATCCAAGTTTCTATCAGATATCCTTTCTCCGATACAGAACCTTAATGGTTATTCTGTCCTCAACTCCTCCCAGTTCGCGAAACAAGTAGCTAACATCGAAATCTTGGACGACGAAGTCATGGTGTCATTTGACGTGGTGTCCCTTTTCACAGCTATCCCAGTGAATAAAGCTTGCGATTATATCCGCAATAAACTGAACTGTGACAACACACTACAGACCAGAACAAACCTCTCTACCGACGACATCATCTCTCTCCTTGACTTCACTCTTTCAAACAACTATTTTGTCTACAATAATCGCACATACAAGCAGATTCATGGTTGTGCCATGGGCAGCCCTGTTAGCCCTATCGTCGCTAACCTCTGTATGGAAGTGATAGAAGAGTCAGCCATCAGCTCCGCCACTGTTCCGCCAAGGATTTGGAAACGATACGTTGACGACAGCTTTGTTGTCATCAAGAAAGCTGCTGTCCATTCCTTCCACGACACCTTAAACGCTGTCGACCCTAAGATCACATTTACCATTGAAGAAGAGAACAATGGACAAATTGCCTTCCTTGACACCTTAGTGTCAAGAAAAAATGGTGTTGCTGTCATTGACGTTTATCGAAAACCAACCCACACTGATAGATATCTAGACTTCTCCTCACATCATGAGAGAAAACACAAAATC
>NC_090871.1:65351611-65371611 GCF_036669935.1 Montipora foliosa | reverse complement strand
AATTTATTAAGTTCGGAATTGAGTGATGCTGCCAGGTATACAGGATCTTTATGGGACATAAATAAATTAGTATCATCAGCGAATAAAATCAGCTCGACGAGCGTCGATACGTTATTTAAATCATTAATATAGAGCAAGAAAAACAAGGGGCCTAAAATGGATCCCTGGGGGACGCCACAGCAGATAGTTTGAGGAGAGGAATATTGACCGTTAAATTGAACGAATTGCAACCTGTTGGAGAGGTAGCTTCTAACCCAGTCCAGAGCCACGCCACGTACACCATAGTGTTCGAGTTTGTCAAGCAGAATATTATGATCGACGGTATCAGAGGCCTTAGAAAGATCAAGGAAAACGCCAACGGCATGTTCATTGCGATCAAGAGCAAGAGAGATTTTTTCGTGTAGGTCAATCAATGCTAACAAAGTTGAATGATTTTTCCTGAAGCCAAATTGATTATCACATAGAATTTCTAGTTTACTTAAATAATTATAAAGACGGTTATAAACAACCTTTTCAAGAAACTTAGAAAAGCTAGGGAGAATCGAGATCGGTCTATAGTTCGAAAAGAGTGATCGATCACCAGCTTTAAAGAGTGGTATCACGCGAGCAATTTTCATTTGGTCGGGAACAATGCCATGAGAGATAGATAAATTGATTATATGAGCTAAAGGATCGGCTATAATATGAATTGACTGTTTTATGATGGAAATGGGAATTCTATCATGGCCAGCTGCCTTACCTGGTCGAAAAGCATTGGAAATTTCCGATAGCTCATTTGGAGTCACTGGATCAAAAAACACCGATTGACAAAAGTGACCAGAGAGAAAACTGCTGTGAGAGACAGACGAGTGAATTTCTTTGGCTAGATTAGGTACGATACTAGAAAAATAATTACAGAATCTATTAGCGATGTCTACTGGATCCGTAATTTCTTGGTTGTCAACTTTAAAGATGGAATTGATTTTAAACGCTTTCTTTTTTGTCTTAATAATTTCGTTTAGAACCCTCCATGTAGCTTTGGCATTTGATTTAGAAGCATCGATTTTCTTTTCGTAATATATACGTTTAGCGATTCTTAATGAGTGATTCAATTTGTTTTTGTAATTTTTATAACGAATTTCATAATGCAAAGATTGATTATTGAGATACTGTCTATACAACTTATTTTTCGTTCTTATCGACTTCAGAAGTCCTTTCGATAACCAAGGCTTTCTCAGGTAATTGCTCACCTTAGTTTTTTTTAAAGGAAAACATGAGTCATATGCCGTAGAGTAATGTTTGAAAAAGCTGTTATAGGCATTATTTGGATCATCAAAAGTGGCATACTGAGACCAGTCGATTCTCTCCAAATGCGATAGAAACTTAGTTGTGTTGACTTGATTTACATCTCGAACAAAAACAGTTTCATTAGATGCTGAGATTGAGGTATCGAAATGAATAGAAAATATAGGCAGATGGTCAGAAATGTCAGTGAAAAACAGTCCACTCCTGGATCTATCGAAAAATTGGTTGACGAAAATGTTGTCAATTAAAGTTGCCGAGTGACAAGTTATTCTTGTAGGGCGCGTAATCAATGGAAAGAACATATTTGAATATAGTGCATCTAAAAATTCACCAGTAACGGAATGACATTGGTGGTTCATTAGATTTAAGTTAAAGTCACCCATTAAATAACATACCTTATTTTCGTTTGAGATCTTACTTAACAGCTCATTAGTCATTGTTAAAAATTCATCAACGTTTTGGTTTGGCGGCCTGTAAATCACACCAGTAACAATGTTCTTTCCCTGGGGCTTAACAATTTCAATAAACAAAGATTCTGCCACGTTTGGCAACGAAAAGTCAAGATCGCATCGAAATTTAAAATTCAAATTGCTAGAAACATACAAACCAACTCCACCACCGGATCTATTTTCCCTACTTTTATGAACAAAACTGTAACCGTCGATGTCGACTGACGACGACGAATCATTTAGCCAAGTTTCGGAAATACCAATCAAAGAGAATTTTAAATTTACGTTAGATAAAAGATCCGTTAATTTGCTAGCATTACAATGTAGGCTACGAATGTTTAGATGCAGTAGAGAAAAGCTGTCACAAATACGCGAATCTTCACTAGATAGCATGTCGTTAAATTGATCTTCAATAAAATATTCACAGTCATCGCTAAATAAATCCCTGAGGTTTGTGTCAGGGTCAAGGTCAAATGAACGAGCTAGATTTGATCTAATATTGTGGAGTAAAGGATTGAAACTTAAACTAGCCAATCTATCAGCATCATAGCGAACAGGACCATTTTGCATTTCATAAATTGCTAGGTTGAAGTCGGCGTCATCAAGGTCGTTAAACGGAAATGAAAATTCCGGAAAGACAGACATTTTCAGAGTGGGGGAAAACAAAATTTAAAAAAAAAAAAAAAACGGGGAAAAATAACAGTAAGAAATAAATAACTTAGCTGTTCTCGACATTAGGTCTGTCTCTAATAACCAGTTTATCTAACACAAAATAAGCGATCTTCCCTGCTCTCTTGGCTGCTTCCATCTTTGCACGTTGACTTTCTCTTTTCTCAAGGGTTGCTGGAGATAGGTCTTCTTTCACAAATATATTGTCGTGTTTAATTCTTCGGGCACATTTCAGGATCGTTTCCCTCTCTTTCCAGTCACGAAGGCGACAAACAATGGTTCGAGGACGATTTGCAGAATTCTGGGCCGAAGCTGGCCTACGAGAACTTTTACCCACGCGATGCGCTCTCTCAATGTCAGGAGCACTGGCGAGATTCAGTTCGTCTTTCAAAACTTGCTTTACTTTAGCTTCAGTTTCTTCCCATGTTTCTTTATCCTCTTCGGGAATGCCATCCACGCTGACATTATTTCGCCTACTCTGATTTTCTAAATACTCCATTTGTTCTTCTTGATGGTCTAAGTCGTCTTGAATTTCTTCAATGGCGGAGTCCAGTTCTTGTAATTTAAGTAATGATGGTTTCAAGTCATCGATGTCCTTTTGCGAAAACTCAAGGCTGTTTTTAAGATCACCCGTTTGCTTTTCCGAACTAGTAATTCTTGCTTTTAACTCGGCTACTGAATGAGTTAAAGAGTCGAGGCGAGTGTTCACGTTAGTTACGATCGAGTCAAAGAAGCTCTTGAACATTCTTTCCTGCATCTGTAACATCTCGCGAAGCGTTGCCAGTGTTACAAACTCTCCTTGAACATTTACTTCAGCCGCCAAAGAACTAACTGAGGCTTTCGAATGACGTGTATCAGGCATATTTCTTTCTGTCAGAGAAATTGACCTCTGAGAGGTGTTTTTCTACAGTTGTAGCTGGGTAATCTCTGTTCTTGAGGCGTGCTGACAAATTCCTCATGTTCTCCTCAAAAGTAATTTCAGAGGAATTTGTTCTTAGAAGCCTTAACGCTTCTCCTTTGATAAAACCTTTTGTGACGCCTGGTGGGTGGCACGAATAGAAATTCGTGTATTGGAAGGTCTCTGTGGGCTTGAAATGTGTTCGCACGTCAAGGATAGAATCCTTGTTGAATCTGACACCTTTGTATACTTTCGTGTCCAAGAATGTAGCTTCTGTTTCTGAGATTTCAGCCATGAATTTGATTGTAGGATGGAAGTTGTTTGCCTTTAGAAGGAATTCTTCTATTTTGTTTTTGCTCGTGTCCCTACTGATATGACGTCATCGATAAATCTTTTTCAAACTATTGGCTTGATGCTGCTCTGTCTGAGTATTTCTTTTTCTATTTTGGCCATGAAGATGTTAGCAAAGGCTACGGCCATTTTCGTGCCCATGGCTGTTCCATGGGTTTGAAGATAATCTTTCCCGTTAAATTGAAACGAGTTTTCTTGTAGGATTAGACTGAGCATTTCGCTTAAAAACCTGGTAGGGACTGGAGGGTTTCCTTGGTGAAATTCTTCGTAAGCATGACATACAGTGGTAATACCCTCTCGTTGTGGTATGTTCGTGTATAGGCTTGTGACGTCCATTGAAACAAGTATGGCACTGTTAGGCAATTTAATCCTGTCGATGAAGTTAATAAAGTCTGTTGTATCTTTGAGATACGAAGTTTGTTGTTGTGCTATTGGCTGAATAAGGTGGTCAACAAATGCTGAGATCCTTTCTGTAGGGCCTGAACACCCTGAGATAATAGGTCTACCAGCAAGTGTCGGTTTGTGAATTTTTGTAAGTGTGTAAAACACTGGTATTCGCGGAGGATCAGGCGTAAGGGAGAGCCATTTAGCCGTCATTTTGTCAATGTGGCCTTCTGAGAGCAGTGATTTATTTAGTTGTTGAACTTTCTTGGCTGTAGTTTCAACCATTGGTTTGTCTAGAGGTCGGTAGTTACTTAAATCATCAAGTAGAACTTGTAAACAATTTTTGGGTTTACAATGGGTCCATTCAAAAGGGCATACAAGAAAGTAGGTATACATTCTGTGTAGCAAATAGAAAAGTCCATTCCAGCTCAGTCCATTCCTGATAGTTCAGGGAAGAATTAGTAGATTACATTTACCTGATTGGCAGTGAGTGCAGCTTTGGAGACTTTCCCGAAACACATCAAGGTCAATGAATCGAGTTCCACGGGGAATAGCTTCTTCTCTTTCGGTGGCAGCCTGTTATATAGCACAAAAAAAGTGATGGTTCTGGTAATTGCACCTCTGTGTAGTGAATATAAAATCCCAAAGCGTCCATACCCGAGTACTCCTTGTTTCTCGTTTAGAGGGTGGTTCGTTTTCGTCAATTTCCAAACTCCAGTTTCCTTTCCGCAATGTAATTTTTGATATCCGCGTCTCACGTCCTCCAGATTTTTTGGAGTTCCTTTTTCTCCGGGTTTCGTGAAGCGCCCATTTGCACTTCGCTTTACGTGGTTAAAGGGAGAGGGAGAATGACTCTGACTGGTAACTGATGACGGTGAATTACCTCCTTCTTTATCGTTCAAGTTAACCGCGGCCAAACTTACTGATCCAAACACTGAGTACACGTATGGAAACGTAATGTGATGTTTACGATAATTGGATTCACGCTTTCGATAATTCACACTTTCTGTCGAAAATACACGAGGGTTGTCCAGTACTTGCAAATAGACTCCGTTGGTGTTAGTACTGATAAGAAGAGTCTCCATTTGTGCGAATGGTACGATTGGCACCACTAGAAAATGATGTCATTCCAGTCGTTCTACTGGTGAATATGCATCTCATTAAGGGGAATTCGATCATTTTGTAACGTGGTGTGGCTGGGTACAGGGCAATTCCAATGGACCATTGGTACCACTAGAAAATCATGTCATTCCAATGGTTCTACTGGTGAATATACATCTAATTAAGGGGAATCAGATTATTTTCTCATGTGATCTAGCGAACTTGTTTTGTGTGGTTGGCTTATAGAACGAGGTCTATTCATAATAATTCTAGCGCGCTATTACTTGGTGTAAAAGCGAACTTGTTTTGCGTGGTTGGCTTATAGAACGAGCAATATAAAAAGTTATAGCGCACTATTACTTGGTGTAAAGGCGAACTTGTTTTGCGTGCTTGGCTTATCGGACAAGGTATATTCATAATAAATTATAGCGCGCTTTTACTTGGTGTAAAAGCGAACTTGTTTTGTGTGGTTGGCTCATAGAACGAGGTAAATTCATAATAATTATAGCGCGCTATTACTTGGTGTAAAAGAGAACTTGTTTTGCGTGGTTGGCTTATAGAACGAGGAATATTCATGATAATTCTTGTGTGCCTTTACTTGATGTAAAAGCGGTCTTGTTTTGTGTGCTTGGTTTATCGGACGAGGTATATTCATAAAAATTATAGCATGCTTTTACTTGCTGTAAAAGCGAACTTGTTTTGTGTGGTTGGCTCATAGAACGAGGAATATACATAAAAAGTGAACTTGCTTTTCACCAATAGAACCATTAGAACGGCATCATTTTCTATTAGTACCAATCGAGGGTTTCCTTGGTGAAATTCTTCGTAAGCATGACATACAGTGGTAATACCCTCTCGTTGTGGTATGTTCGTGTATAGGCTTGTGACGTCCATTGAAACAAGTATGGCACTGTTAGGCAATTTAATCCTGTCGATGAAGTTAATAAAGTCTGTTGTATCTTTGAGATACGAAGTTTGTTGTTGTGCTATTGGCTGAATAAGGTGGTCAACAAATGCTGAGATCCTTTCTGTAGGGCCTGAACACCCTGAGATAATAGGTCTACCAGCAAGTGTCGGTTTGTGAATTTTTGTAAGTGTGTAAAACACTGGTATTCGCGGAGGATCAGGCGTAAGGGAGAGCCATTTAGCCGTCATTTTGTCAATGTGGCCTTCTGAGAGCAGTGATTTATTTAGTTGTTGAACTTTCTTGGCTGTAGTTTCAACCATTGGTTTGTCTAGAGGTCGGTAGTTACTTAAATCATCAAGTAGAACTTGTAAACAATTTTTGGGTTTACAATGGGTCCATTCAAAAGGGCATACAAGAAAGTAGGTATACATTCTGTGTAGCAAATAGAAAAGTCCATTCCAGCTCAGTCCATTCCTGATAGTTCAGGGAAGAATTAGTAGATTACATTTACCTGATTGGCAGTGAGTGCAGCTTTGGAGACTTTCCCGAAACACATCAAGGTCAATGAATCGAGTTCCACGGGGAATAGCTTCTTCTCTTTCGGTGGCAGCCTGTTATATAGCACAAAAAAAGTGATGGTTCTGGTAATTGCACCTCTGTGTAGTGAATATAAAATCCCAAAGCGTCCATACCCGAGTACTCCTTGTTTCTCGTTTAGAGGGTGGTTCGTTTTCGTCAATTTCCAAACTCCAGTTTCCTTTCCGCAATGTAATTTTTGATATCCGCGTCTCACGTCCTCCAGATTTTTTGGAGTTCCTTTTTCTCCGGGTTTCGTGAAGCGCCCATTTGCACTTCGCTTTACGTGGTTAAAGGGAGAGGGAGAATGACTCTGACTGGTAACTGATGACGGTGAATTACCTCCTTCTTTATCGTTCAAGTTAACCGCGGCCAAACTTACTGATCCAAACACTGAGTACACGTATGGAAACGTAATGTGATGTTTACGATAATTGGATTCACGCTTTCGATAATTCACACTTTCTGTCGAAAATACACGAGGGTTGTCCAGTACTTGCAAATAGACTCCGTTGGTGTTAGTACTGATAAGAAGAGTCTCCATTTGTGCGAATGGTACGATTGGCACCACTAGAAAATGATGTCATTCCAGTCGTTCTACTGGTGAATATGCATCTCATTAAGGGGAATTCGATCATTTTGTAACGTGGTGTGGCTGGGTACAGGGCAATTCCAATGGACCATTGGTACCACTAGAAAATCATGTCATTCCAATGGTTCTACTGGTGAATATACATCTAATTAAGGGGAATCAGATTATTTTCTCATGTGATCTAGCGAACTTGTTTTGTGTGGTTGGCTTATAGAACGAGGTCTATTCATAATAATTCTAGCGCGCTATTACTTGGTGTAAAAGCGAACTTGTTTTGCGTGGTTGGCTTATAGAACGAGCAATATAAAAAGTTATAGCGCACTATTACTTGGTGTAAAGGCGAACTTGTTTTGCGTGCTTGGCTTATCGGACAAGGTATATTCATAATAAATTATAGCGCGCTTTTACTTGGTGTAAAAGCGAACTTGTTTTGTGTGGTTGGCTCATAGAACGAGGTAAATTCATAATAATTATAGCGCGCTATTACTTGGTGTAAAAGAGAACTTGTTTTGCGTGGTTGGCTTATAGAACGAGGAATATTCATGATAATTCTTGTGTGCCTTTACTTGATGTAAAAGCGGTCTTGTTTTGTGTGCTTGGTTTATCGGACGAGGTATATTCATAAAAATTATAGCATGCTTTTACTTGCTGTAAAAGCGAACTTGTTTTGTGTGGTTGGCTCATAGAACGAGGAATATACATAAAAAGTGAACTTGCTTTTCACCAATAGAACCATTAGAACGGCATCATTTTCTATTAGTACCAATCGTACCATTGGTACCAATGGACCATCGGAATTGCCCTGTATCCAGCTAGATCACATGACAAAATAAAGTAAGTCCCCTTAATAAGATGCATATTCACCCATAGAACCATTGGAATGACATTATTTTCTATTGGTACCGATCGTACCATTGGTACCAATGGACCATCGGAATTGCCTTGTACCTAGCCAGACCACATGAGAAAATAATTTCACCAGTAGAACCATTGGAATGACATCATTTTCTATTGGTCCCAATGGACCATCGGCATTGGGAAAATAATCGAAGTCCCCTTAATGAGATGCATATTCACCAACAGAACCATTGGAATGACATTCTTTTCTATTGATACCAATTCTACCATTGGTACCAATGGACCATCGGAATTGATGAATCGTATCCGTTTGTGTATATTGGACATGACTGAAATACACTAGCAACACACAAAATTGCTGGAAACTCGAAATGCAAGTGTTTCGTTTGCATGGGATACAGCATCCCATGCAAACGAAAACACTTGCATTTCGAGCTTCCAGCAATTTTGTAAACTTTAACCAGGCGATATTACGGAAAAGGGAAGCCATCTTTGTTTTTATTTTTTGCGTGGACTTCGCGTGGATTTAAAATCACGCGCCATACTAGTGCCCAGCGTGCATGCGGTCTTAAAACTCTAGGGAGCCACCTTAAGCCAAGTTGAGTCTCCTTGCTTCACAAATTGACTCGAAGGTGTGAAAATGTGAATTCTACATGCATGTCAGTAAGTCGCTCCTCATTTTGAAGACCATAAGGCATCAAATCAAATGTTATTCGCTTCAAGTTAACGCTTACCTTTTTACTTGAGTTGTTGTAAGCATTTCCTTGCCTGGATCAGCATTTAAAGAGTAAAACTAACAAAAAAAATCGTCACCACAAAAGCGTGATCATAGATGAAACGTTTGAATACAACCGCGCAAAACCTGTAAGAGCTGGATTGGTTACTGCTCACCAGGGCGGAAAGAGACCGGGCGGTGAAACGAGCGGGTCCGAGCAAAAAGGTGTGATGCAGTAGACTGGGGTCTACTAAAAAGCCTTTTCAAAATGGCGGCAAGTGTTGAGATCGGCGAAGCAGCAGTTAACCTAGCAACCTTTGTAGCTTTCTTAATTGGTGTTGATAGAAGAATCCTCCTTACAAGAAGGGGTTTCTCTCCACTAACTAAAACATTCACTAATTAGCAGGTAGTTTGAGGGGAATATTGTGTGTGAATGGTGGCTGAGTTGAGGAAACATCATACACAAAAGTTAGGATTAGTCTGTAGAATGAGGGGGAGAAATTTACAAAACAAACAAAGAAAGGTATCCCCCTTGATGTAAGCATACGCTTCTTGGATTTTCCTCGAAGCCCTCAAACAACCATTGAACCAGTCGAACGCTACATGACATTCGTGAGTTGTGCCGTGAATGTGTCGTCAGAGCTGTCACGCAAGAGATTAGCACAAAGCACAGAGACCATTATGACTGCATGCGGTTCTATTCTGAGTTTGTTGGGGGAATTTGTGGCCCAAGTTCTGACAATCCAGCAAACGTTCAATGCGTGATAATAACAAAATGTGATAAGGACATCAAGGCACACATGAGAAGTTATAAAGTGTTGGATTCTTCTCTGGATACAGAGGCTGGGCTTTTGCTCGCACATGCGGGTGAGCTTTAAATTAAATCACTTAAATTAAGATATTGAGCAGAAAATCTCTTTGTGAAATCCGCAGATTCTACCTATTACAGACTTAATGTCAAAACCCGGCCACAAGAAATGGACCCTAAAAACACTGCTGCCACAGTGCCGCCGCAGTCGTGTTGTTGGATATACCTCGTTCTTTAATCCATGAGATAAGCACCGCGGCACTGCGACACTAGCCACTCTACTAAGCTCAATTTAACCGTAAGTCGACTAAGGCACTGCAGCACCAGCCATTCTACTGAATTCACTCTATCCGACGCAAACTGCGCGAAAACCACTTTCGTTCAGTTCGGCACTGCGGCTAGCGTCGCAAACGTAAATGCTCCTTTGTGGACGGGTATTCAGCAATCGCTCCAATTGCAAAAATCGAGTAAGCAAGATATGTAAGACCATGTAATCATGTATCGTTGTACGAGACTGCGAGCACTTACTTTTCCAGTTGTCCCCAAAGCGAGTACATTGATCAGTGCAGCCGGATTGTATCACTGCTCGTGAAACTAACGGTTATTATTTTCTTATTAATTGCTTTTAAAAGGTGTTTTTGAGATGATATAATTTTTGGGTACGACGATTTGCCCACGGCATCGTGATCGATTTGGAATCCAATGGAGATGTAATAAGAAAAATTGCGCCTGCCCACATGAATGGGCATCACACATGGCAGTGAAAGGGGAGCGCGGATTAACCTTTGCTCAGTTTTAAAAACTTGACTTGTGTTTGACTTGCTGTTCTAGCGAAATTTCAACTATTTATAACCGAAGTTATAAAAGGTAACAGTGGCGAAGTTACCATGAAAACAAAATAGCCACTGAAAAACACGCTATATTTTATCTTTAAACGCGAATATCTCAAAAACGAACTAGGTGACTCCCATTTTTTATTGCTGGAGAGTAATTGGCACGCTAAGAGAAAACAGTTTTAACAGATTCTTTGCAGCAGATTCATAGCCACCTTCACAATTGGGAAATTTTAACGTGGTTCTGAATCTGCTCCAGATTTTTTTTTAACTTTGCAAAGAGTTTCATCTTAGCCTGCTAATCGCTTTTCAGCAATAAAAAATGGGGGTCACCTTAGTTCGTTTTTGAGATACTAAGTGCTTTAACACAAAAAATAGGGCGTTTTTAGATGGTTATTCTGTTGCCATGGTAATTTATTACGTCACAGTAAGATGTGCATCTTGTTTAACGATTATCGGCAGCGTTTCATGTGGTACCATAACATTGCGGTTCAGTGAAACAGCGTTATAGAGTTAGTCCGTCTAATGAGACATTCCCTCAAAAATGGTTGAAGCTGGTTTGGACCACCTTGACACGCACGCACTAGTTTCTGGATAGTTTATACAGTGTTTTCGACTCATACAACGGAATTAGCATGCTTGTGGTCAATATAATTCTCTAAAACCCGCAGACCACCACACCGTGTATGTCTTGTAGGTTGGAAAGGATTTCTTGTTCGTTCATTCTTGTTCGTTTCATTCAGAAAATGTGATTAAAATATTTTTTCAAGAAAAACAAAAAAATTGCGCAAGGTGGCTGTACGGCTGTGAGGGTGCATATATTTCTTATTTTACTTATTATTATTTTTATTATTATTATGATATTCATGTAATAATATTATATAAATTATACATAATACTAGTATAATATTATATACTATAATAAAGTTTCTATATAACGCCCGCTCTCATTGGTTTAAACAGCGTGCTTTCTGAGAATACAAAGCACGGAACAAACGAAAACTCACGCCATCATCCGCAGAAATGGCAGATAAATTTTCGATTTTTTCCTTGGGTATTATTGAACAGTAATTCTGCCGCTGAATAAGTCTGACCATGTGACTGAACCAGTTGGAGGGCTCCAAAGGATAATATACTTGTAGCTTATGTGAAATCATATATACCGGCGCATTGGTCAAGATTTCAGCCCACTAGAAAACTAATTATATTACAATGCATGTGTACGGAGGATAATAAAAATATTAATAGTAGTAGTAGTAGTATATAAATTATAATAATAACATGTATTTAACAAATAAAGAAGCCTTGACTGTCCTCTGTTCTGTTGTAAAGCACGCAGGAACCGGCTAGAGTTTAGGGTTAGGGTTAGGGTTGTGAGGCAAATCGTATGGTTTATATTCTGCTGTTCAGTGTTCGTCACAAAGTAGTCATGTCAGTGACTGAATCAGTCGCAAATGGTAACTGACTCAGTCTGGGTTTCTTACGTTTACTCGTTGTGATCTGAGAAATTAAACTGAGATCTCCAGTTGTGGGTTTGTCACCTTTGTGCAACTTGTAACGTTTGTTACTGAATCCGTACGTTACATTAGTGACTACGTACGAATTCAGTGAATAGCAGAATGTAATCCCTACAATTTGCCTTACAGTCACTCTTGCTGTTTTCAACTGAATAAGTCCGGCCATGTGACTGATCAGTTGGAAGGTTCTCAGGGCTAAAGATAATTAGCTCATTTTAATTAAATCAATTGTTAAATCGTATATATGCATTGGTAAAGGTTTTAGCCATTTTATTTAGTAATATTTCAAAAACGAGTGTAAGTGTTTCATTGGGGTTTCAAACACGAGAAAACTGATGAAAGCACGAGGCCGCTGGCCGAGTGCTTTTATCGTTTTCGAGTGTTTTAAACCCCGATGAAACACGAAGCACGAGTTTTTGAAATCACTTCTCCAACAAAAGAAAATTAGTTGAATTATCATTTGAATAAGTTTTCTCAGCTCAACTATTATATTTGAGATGTGAAATGTGCATGATCCTATCACCTAATTGCTGTGCTGTGACAATTTTTGAATATTCATCAACTGATGTCACGTTGTTACCTACGATCTTGGACAGAATAAAATGGAACAGAAATGCCCCCTCTCCCCCAAATCAAGGATGAAGGTGCGTGAAGGCCAAAACGCGCCATTTTCCCATCACTGATTTTGGGGGGTGGGGTGGTCTCAATGTTCCATTTAATTTGTCCAAGATTGTAGCTGTTTGTCAGTTCTGAGGGAACACGTTGCTTCGCAAAGCAAATGACAGAGTGCAGATTTAGACCTCCTAAAACTAGGGAAGAAGAGGAAAAGTGTGCGGCCAGCGCTATTCTGAGGTAACGTGTGCATCTAGTCTGAGAAAATTTCTAATGTCAGTGCCATTTTAGGTCGGAAGTGTACAGCAAGGTTGAAACTGAACCATAACATGATGTCGCCACCATTGAGTGAGAATTTAAATTTAGAAAAAGAATGGCCTTTTCTGTTCTGGGTACTTTACTAACTGTACTGTTACATTCAGTGTTAGCAGTAAATAATTTAGGTTTAAAGTTTGTTTCGTAAAATGTGTGATTTAATAAAGTTTTTTATTGCCATGAGTTTTTGTTGCCTCATCAATATGCAGATTAAGAAAATTTGTATCCGTGTTTTCAACTCGTTTTCATTGGGTTTCTAAACCCATCTACCTGACCAGGATACGTTGCTCTGGTTGGGTAAGAGCTGTATGAATAATTAATGCATTTGAGAATGGAATATAACAAACTTTTAATTTTCCCTAACAGTCAGTATCAGTTAAAAAATGTGTACGAGCAGTAGGAAATCAATTACAATGCATATCTGTGAAGCTTGTAAACTGTGTACGGATTCAATAATAATCGTGACAAGGTATTAATTAAAGAAAATCTCAGTTGGCAAGGTCTCATTCAACAACGCTTAAATGCAACATAGCTGACCACGAAGTGACAACTGGAGATCTTTTTAATTTTTCTGAGCTCGAGTTTCAGGTAGGAGACCTAACTGAATCAGTTTCCATTTTCGACTGAATCAGTCATTGACATGATCACTCAATGATGGATAACAGCAGAGGAAAATCTCTACGATTTGCCTCACAGTAACTTTCGCTGCTCTCAACTGAATAAGTCCGGCCGGGTGACTGAATCAGTTGGAAGGCTCTCTGGGTATAAATCGGCGTCTCAATTACCGTGACTAACTGTACGAAATCAGTCAACTGATTCACTTTAGTAAGGAACGAGAGCGACAAGGTGAAAAAGAAATTTCTGTTAATAAGGTTATCGAACAATGCTCTCAGCAAATCGGACAAGCCGGCAATGGACACCTTTTCATTTCTCTGCTCTCGAGTTAGAAGATCCAACTGAATCAGCCGGTTACCATTAATTTACAACTGAATCAGTTATTGACATTACTAGCGCCAGATAATAGCAGAAGACCATCCCTACGATTTTCCTCGCACTCGCACTAGCTTTTGCTGTTCTCCGGATCAACTGAATAAGTCGGGTTGTGTGACTGAATCAGTTGGAAGGCTCTCTGGGCAATCAAGCTTTTCGCATAAGAAATCAGTTAACTGAACAAGTCCACGAGACTTGACGCAGTTATCAGTGAGACAACTTTATGGTATATGGACCTTTATGCAAAGAGATATATATGCATCACTGTTCATATGCTTTTGGAACTAAGGCGGACAACATCAGTGAATAAGCAAAGGAAAATAATCCGTCACGCCAATTTAAACGACACCAACACGAGCGCAAATCTCACGGGCACGTGTCTATAATGTAATTCAATTCGCAATCGCAATAATTGAATTTACCAGAGAATGATTCAAAGCTTTTTTTTCTCCTTGTTCTTTTATTTTTCCTTTCTAGTTCCCCGCTAAAGCAAGGCTTCCAAGGCAAATAATTATTTACAAAATGTAAAAAAAAATTGACTTCGACTTGGCAACAGCTATGGATTGAATTGCCGCTATATGATCTCTAATTAGATTTATTTGAGCGCTAAGACACGGCAAGAAAAGCAGTCGATGTTTCTCATTACAAAGGTTCCAAGGGGCGTGCAATTCATTGCAAGAGCTCGTATATTAAGGGCTTAATAAGTGTTGGGATCAAATCCAGATCTGCCTGCAAGTGCCAACATTCATCCACAACGGGCGAAGTAAGTTCATGTAATTGCTGTTTTTCCTTTAATTATCCGTGCGCGTGTGTAAAAATTATAAGTAATGTGGATTTCTCAAAAAATAGCATGCCTTGACTGCATTTTGGCTGGTAAGGAACAAGTCCATATTGCAAGTCATTTTTGCTCCCATAAATTAAACAGTGATTTAGCAGTCGGTATGAAAATTGTGTGCTTGAAGGTCATGAACAGTTTCAATATTGACGGTGAGTCCAAGATTGCTTTATGTTCATAAAGAAGTTAAAGAATAAATAATGTGTAAAAAAAATTGGCACGAACACAGGGTTCTCCCTAGTTTTCAACACAACTGGTAAGGGACCTTTTCAAACCGGTAAAGCATTTGGTTAATGTTGGACGTTCTGTAACGGATAAGCGACTTCTGAGGGTTACCGCCTAATAAGGAGAACCCTGGAACATGGTTGCTTTTCATTGGCTCGGACAAAACTGCTTCAGTTGTGGTTTGATTTGAGCCAGACAACTTGTCATCACAAGAATTACGATTGGCAGAGAGGGTATGAAACAGTCGAATGATGCAGTACTGATAAGCCACCACTTGATATTTGATTCCTATTGGTTAAAACTGTACTGAATCAAACATTCCAGTTTGGTTTTAGCCGGTGTTAAGGGTTAATCCGCGCTCCCCTTTCAATGCCATGTGTGATGCCCATTCATGTGGGCAGGCCCAATTTTTATTACCTCTTCAAATCGGACCACGATGCTGTGGGCAAATCGTTGTACCCAAATCTTAAACCTGATTCAATAGGCAATGGGAAGCCAATGAAGTTCGTAGAGAGCTAGTATAGTAAATGGTTAGAACCCAAATGAAAACGAACAGCATACTTAAGACTCCATTGGTAGTACGGTGTCTAAGTGGCTACCCACATGTACGCATTGCGTACCTACTTTTTTAAACAACGCCGAGAAATACGAAAACACAATAGTTTCAATGCCCTGACTACAGGATGCTAAACTGGCACAACAAGATTAATTGAGCAGTGAGGGAATAACTATCGTAAGCCAAATTTTCGAAAGAAAATGCCTTTCTTCATCAGGGTTTCCCAAGGAATGGTTTTGGCTTACGGAAAAAGAGAGGGAAAGGCATAATTTGAATGGCCGGATTATGCATCTCTAGTATAAACGACGAGCAGCCTTTCTCAATGGAAACGTGTGAGCAGTTCAATTAGCTCATTCAAAGTCCCTGAATCAAAATACATGGAGTAACCAAGGTATCCGGAAAAAAAAATTGTGACGAAAAAACAAGCAATTCCGACATTGGATAGATTTAGACATGAAATAAAAAATTATGAGTTTAACGTCAATTTCAGAAAATTGAATATTACACTCTTAATGGCATCCCCTCCTGTATTTTTGGTGTCAGCTACATACCGGCAGCAAATTTCCTGCCAGGGAAGTATATCTTAGGAACTTTGAAGTAGCTTTCAATAAGAAAGATGAAATGGGATGCCATGGCTTTTCTATAGGCTGTTTTTCCCTCATTTACATAAAAGAATCGCTATTTTTAATGTTCCGTGATTATTATTGTATAAAACGCTCTTAGTCTGTTAAATGCCCTAGTATTTATTCTGTAATAACTGTCTCCATTAGCCGAAATCATTCCGTGGGAAACCCTGATGAAGTAAGGCATTTTTCTTTCGAAATACTGGCTTAAGATAGTTATTCCTTCACTGTTCAATTAATCTTGCTGTGCTGGTTTAGCAGCCTATACTAAGAGCATTGAACCTATTGCCTTTTCGTTCATTTATCTTCTAGGTGCACCCCAGATTTCTGAGAAAAACTTCCTGGTTTTAATTATCAGCAATGGTGGATAAAAAGGTGGACCTTTTGGAGTGGCATATGCAAGAGCTTAGCGTTGCAAGAAAGGAGGGAGACAGACAAGAGGAGGGATTGGCTTATTTCAATCTTGGTAGATACTATCAGGGCACAGCTGACTTTAATCAGGCCATAACAAATTACACAGTAGCATTAGCCATTTTTAAGGAAGTGGGTTTCATGGCCGAAGAAGGAGCAGCCTATGGCAATCTCGGCATCGCTTATCAAAGTCTTGGTAATTTCAAGCAAGCCATAGAGTACCACCATCAACGTCTTAGTATTGCAAAAGAGGTAGGGGACAAGGCCGGAGAAGGAAGAGCCTATGGCAATCTCGGCATCGCTTATGAAAGTCTTGGTATTTTCAAGCAAGCCATAGAGTACCACCATCAAGATCTTAGTATTGCAAAAGAGGTAGGGGACAGAGCCGGAGAAGGAAGAGCCTATGGCAATCTCGGCATCGCTTATCGAAGTCTTGGTAATTTCAAGCAAGCCATAGAGTACCACCATCAACGTCTTAGTATTGCAAAAGAGGTAGGGGACAGGGCTGGAGAAGGAGTAGCCTATGGCAATCTCGGCAACGCTTATCACAGTCTTTGTAATTTCAAGCAAGCCATAGAGTACCACCATCAACGTCTTAGTATTGCAAAAGAGGTAAGGGACAGGGCGGGAGAAGGACAATCTTATTGCAATCTCGGAATCGCTTATCAAAGTCTTGGTAATTTCAAGCAAGCCATAGAGTACCACCATCAACGTCTTAGTATTGCAAAAGAGGTAGGGGACAAGGCCGGAGAAGGAAGAGCCTATGGCAATCTCGGCATCGCTTATGAAAGTCTCGGTAATTTCAAGCTAGCCATAGAGTACCACCATCAATGTCTTAGTATTGCAAAAGAGGTAGGGAACAGGGCTGGAGAAGGAGTAGCCTATGGCAATCTCGGCAACGCTTATCACAGTCTTGGTAATTTCAAGCAAGCCATAGAGTACCACCATCAAGATCTTAGTATTGCAAAAGAGGTAGGGGACAAGGCCGGAGAAGGAAGAGCCTATGGCAATCTCGGCATCGCTTATCGAAGTCTTGGTAATTTCAAGCAAGCCATAGAGTACCACCATCAACATCTTAGGATTGCAAAAGAGGTAGGGGACAGGGCCAGAGAAGGAATATCTTATTGCAATCTCGGCAACGCTTATCAAAGTCTTGGTAATTTCAAGCAAGCCATAGAGTACCATCATCAAGATCTTAGTATTGCAAAAGAGGTAGGGGACAGAGCCGGAGAAGGAAGAGCCTATGGCAATCTCGGCATCGCTTATCGAAGTCTTGGTAATTTCAAGCAAGCCATAGAGTACCACCATCAAGATCTTAGTATTGCAAAAGAGGTAGGGGACAGGGCCGGAGAAGGAAGAACCTACGGCAATCTCGGCAATGCTTATGTAAGTCTTGGTAATTTCAAGCAAGCCATAGAGTACCACCATCAATGTCTTAGTATTGCAAAAGAGGTATGGGACAGGGCCGGAGAAGGAGCAGCCTATGGCAATCTCGGCATCGCTTATCGAAGTCTTGGTAATTTCAAGCAAGCCATAGAGTACCACCATCAACGTCTTAGTATTGCAAAAGAGGTAGGGGACAGGGCCGGAGAAGGAGTAGCCTATGGCAATCTCGGCAACGCTTATGATAGTCTTGGTAATTTCAAGCAAGCCATAGAGTACCACCATCAACGTCTTAGTATTGCAAAAGAGGTAGGGGACAGGGCCGGAGAAGGAAGAGCCTATGGCAATCTCGGCAAGGCTTATGAAAGTCTTGGTAATTTCAAGCAAGCCATAGAGTACCACCATCAACATCTTAGTATTGCAAAAGAGGTAGGGGACAGGGCCGGAGAAGGAGCAGGCTATGGCAATCTCGGCATCGCTTATAACAGTCTTGGTAATTTCAAGCAAGCCATAGTGTACCATTATCAAGATCTTAGTATTGCAGAAGAGGTAGGGGACAGGGCCGGAGAAGGAAGAGCCTATGGCAATCTCGGCAACGCTTATAAAAGTCTTCGTAATTTCAAGCAAGCCATAGAGTACCACCATCAACATCTTAGTATTGCAAAAGAGGTAGGGGACAGGGCCGGAGAAGGAAGAGCCTTTGGCAATCTCGGCATCGCTTATCACAGTCTTGGTAAGTTCAAGCAAGCCATAGAGTACTACCATCAATATCTTAGTATTGCAAAAGAGGTAGGGGACAGGGACGGAGAAGGAAGAGCCTATAGCTATCTCGGCAATGCTTATAAAAGTCTTGGTAGTTTCAAGCAAGCCATAGAGTACCACCATCAAGATCTTAGTATTTGCCAGGAAACGGAGGACCCAATAGGGCTGGCAATCGCATGTTGTGAAATTGGTCTTGTTCATGAATTTTTTGGCTCCTTGTGCAAAGCTCTTAATTACTACCATTTAAGCATTTCTTATTTTGATGAAGTTAGGCGTCTTCTTCAGTCAGAGGATGCATGGAAAATAAGCTTTCGTGACACAAAGGGGTTTGCGTACACCGCTCTGTGGACAGCACTCTTGAAGAATGGAGAGGTTGATGAAGCTCTGTATGCTGCTGAGCAAGGACGAGCACAAGCTTTAGCAGACATTTTAAAGATGCAATACAGCGTTGATGGGAAACCTACAATGAACGTAACTATCTCTTTGGTTATGAAAGATCTACCTTCACAGACTGTTTTCACAGCACTTGAAGGGAACACGATCAGCTTCTGGTTGCTAACAGAGGATATCGGGATAAATTTTAGACAAAAGAAAATCGAAAATGGAAGTGCCGAGTCTCTGATGAAAAGTACTTTAGAACAGATCAATGCAGGGGCCGTTTTGCAATGCGAGAATCGTTCACTTGAAAGACAAGGCAGCAACTTCTCGAGCAGTAGGGAAGTTGTTGAAGAAACCTTTCAGTCTTTGAGCTTCTCTGTGCACTCTTTGCAGCCCTTGTATGATGTCTTAGTCAGTCCTATAGCGGACTTGATCCAGGGTGATGACTTAGTGTTTGTTCCTGATGGACACTTTTGCCTGGCTCCTTTTTCTGCAATGAGTGACTCTGTCAGGATCCGTGCAATTCCCTCGCTGACTGCTTTAAAATTGATCACTATTGCACCTGATGACTTCCAAAGTAAGAATGAAGCGCTGCTTGTGGGCGATCCGTGCTTGAAGGAAGTCACTTATGGCACTGGTGAACCCATGTATGCACAGCTGCCATGTGCAAAAAAAGAGGTGGATATGATTGGAGAACTTCTGCAGACTGTGCCTCTTACAGGAAAAAATGCAACCAAAGCTGAGGTGCTGCAAAGAATGAGGTCAGTTGCTTTAATTCACATTGCTGCACATGGAGATCCCGAATTTGGAGAAATTGCTTTGGCGCCAAATCCCGAACGCTCATCCAACATCCCTGAAGAGGAAGATTACATGTTATCGTTGAGCGACGTTCAAGCAGTTCGCCTTCAGGCAAGACTGGTTGTGCTTAGTTGCTGTCATAGTGGCCAGGGAGAGGTAAAATCTGAGGG
>NC_090871.1:65311611-65334111 GCF_036669935.1 Montipora foliosa | reverse complement strand
CGACGGCATGTTCCGTATGAAGAGTTCTTTTTCAATGGTCCATTTCCGAGTTCTGTTTGCCTTAAAAACGAGACTTGGGCGAGAATTTCAAATCATAAATGAAAATGAGGTTAATTCTATGAAGATATTTCACTCAGTTTCATTTGAAACATTTCATTTGAATCGTTTCGAAACGGAGGGAGCCAGCAACTTGGAAATGAACCCGACCTTGACTGTACACTTTAGATTTATATTGCTGCTCTTAAATGATTGGCTTAAGCATCTCTCGCCACAGTTTTAGCCAACCAGAGCTGGATCACACAATAACCAACAGTATACGTGACTCGCTCGAACTCATTTTCCCGCGTCTCGCGCCGGCTGCATGCATTAGCTTTGCGTTACGATTAGCTCGCTTGATTTCCTACACGTTTTACGATTGGTCAAAGTAGTTAAATTGGGTTTGTTGTACTTCCCAACTCTAATTTTTTTTTCGATTGGAGGAGAATGTGTCACGTGCCATGGGTCAAAACTCATTAACTTCCTAGGGTGAAAAAAACTCACTGATTCCCTAGCCGGGAATAAAACTCGCTGTTTCCTTGTTTCGACTGACCCTATTCCGAAATAAGAATACGTGGATTTATGATTTAAAAAGGTGTGTCTGGCGCTTTTGAAGCAACAAGGATAATAAAGATATGTTTAAAATATAATTTTAGCAGGTATTTGATAATTTCAATTCTCCGTATTCTCCGTAAAAAAGAAGGTTTCCTAAGTAATGTTTAAAAAACGATCAGCAGTGTTTTATCGGCTTGTTTTTTAAACCCGATAAAACACGTGCTGCGAGTTTTTTGAAGGGCTTCAAAAACATTCCACAAAATGCGTATTCCTCGGGAGTCCGAACACAGGTTCAAATTGTGAGGGGAAGATATCAGCACACAAGAAAAACAAGTGGAGCTTATAAAAAGTATGGTAATTTTAAAAGCACGTTTTTTTCCTTCAGTGCTTATTCTTTGTTGCCAGTGGTTAAAGGAGGTTGGTTAAACATGTTGCGTAAGAGAAAGTTCGGAGAATTGAAAAATCAACACTATATGTCACAAAATGGTCTTTTAATATTTTTGCACAGTGGCAAAATGCAAGGCTGAAGAAACAAGCAGCGAACGAAGAAGGAAGGTTCGGCGTGGAACAGGACAAAATCCAAAGTCTGGATACGAACATCGATAACATGACGGCAGAGTCGTTGAATAGACCATATTCGTATTCTCAGTATTGGACTGGAACTAGCTTGCAATGGAGGCTAATGCGGGGGAATATATTAAAAAGTATTTGCATTTGAAAAAATTCCCCCGCATTAGCCTCCATTGCAAGCTAGTTGCAGTCCAATACCGAGAATACGAATATGGTCTATTATTAAAATTTCGATGAAAATGATTTGGACTATTCCATAAAGATTACTAGTGATATTTATATAAAGATCGTTTCGTTTGAGAATAAGCGATAATTACATTGTTTGCACATGCAGCCCGGCACTCCCCTGGGACAGAAATCAAAGCCGCCACCGGGCTTTTCAGAATGATCATAGATTACCAGGTATAAAGGTTCATTGAAGTTCTATCGATCTTTTTATAGGCTTTTAGCTGCATGAATTATTAATGAGTTTTTGAACCTCTTTTCCATGTATTCCTATTCCGAAATACGATCAATAGAACGCATCCTTAGGGCTGGTTTTTCTATTCACAATTCTGGAATGAGAACGGTCAGAATGTAAAATTTGCGCGCGTTTTTCTATTCCGCATTCCTATTTCGGAATGGACAGAACGCCATTCCATCCATTCTGCTCCCAGGGGAAGAATGCTGCGAATGAAAATCCAAGATGGCGGACGGCGAGATGAGCGCTGCGGATTCAAATACGTCTCTACCGGAGAAATCAAAGGTATTCTGTGGTAAGCTTGTGGAGTAAGATACTGCGTCAAGGAGGTGATATAGTGAAATTATCAAGCCTATAGAGCGGTTACAAATGCAGTGTAATACATTATATTGAGCGTCTTTCATTGGTAGCCGAATATGAGCATTTTTAACGACCATTTAACGAATGCATGAACGCGCCTGCCGCCTTAACGACCATTTAACGAATGTATGAATGCGCCTGCCGAACTTGAGACGATCAGAAATCGATTACAAATTTTCCATTGTTTACGCCTGACAGGATGATTCGCCAACCATCCCGATAGCTCTCCACGAGCTAAAAATCAGGTTAGACTTTTGGAAACAATGAAACATTGCCTCTAATTTCATTGTACCAAAAGTACGAGGTTTTTTCAGTGATGTTTCGTACAAGAAAATATGCGGGAACAACATTGTCTGCATGGCCTGTGATTCGAGGGGTGTGTCTCCTCTCATTGTAAATAAGACTGCCAAAACATTCGGCAAATCCAAAACAGTCTCCATATTTTCTTCCTCGTCTTTATTTACAAGGAAAGTTGCTGCGATAACGGCTGCAATGCAATGCGGCAGCCTCTTCGTCGGCCGCCATATTTGTTACGCAATGTTTACTCCTGCCAGCTGGGGCCCGTTTCTCGAAAGTCCCGAAAACTTTTCGGGTCCGAAAAGCCACGTGTGAAACTGCCGACCGCTTATTTTGGAAGGCCGATCTTTTAACATGTTTTCAAACTAAGTAAAAGAAACATGTCAGTAAAGTTTGACAACTTAAATCCTCTCCGTTCTTGAGATACAAAGGGAATTGTGACACCCGAAAATGGCCCGTAAAGTTTCGGGATTTTCGAGAAACGGGCCCCAGAACCGCGCATCTCGAAGGGCGTTTCTTTTATGCAGACAATCTGAATTATTCCCAGCATTCCGTACCAACCATTCTTATCCCAGAATTGTGAATAAAAAAACGCGCCCTCAGTTTTCGGGTTTTTTCGTTCACTTGTGAGTTGAATAAAGAAAACACAAATTAATGCAATTCCTCCAATAATGTAATATGCCATCAATGGAATACGCCGATTCACTCTGCAAAGTTAAAATGGAAAAGGCATTAATGACTGTTGTACAAGCCAAAAAGCTCAAAATGACAAGAAAGGAAATGACAGGTACAGTATATCAAAGCTCATTCCAACTGATTCATTTATTTCAACGAGTAAAGCTAGTACGGTAAGTGGGAGAGCTGGTAATTAAAAGGAAAAGAAATAACAGCAAAATGCAAATAGTTTCTAGGTCCGTATTTATGTTAAGTGGCCATTTAAAACGTCATGGACGTCATGTATAAATAAGGAAAACAAGGCAGATGCGTTAAACGACAAACAAATTCAACGTTTAAAGTGAAATTTGTCCCTTCCACGCACCCATGGAACGTTCCCTGCTAACAGAGGTCTGTTTTCTTTTGCTTTCACTTGGCTGACGAGCACGGAAAGGAGATCTCTTCCATGTGTCCAAACTCACTGTGTTGAGCATGCGCAACGGTTACTTAGCGACCGAATCTTCTCGTGATACTTCATGTTGTGCGGGCTCACTTAACAACACGGAAATTATGTACTGTAAAGGAGTGGGCAGGACACAGCGGGCTCAAGTTACAGTCAGCAAACATATCATGGGGCATGCGGTTTGAAGAGTGCTGTCCAAGGTTGTGGACGGAGGTTGGATCGAAGTGAGTTTCGACTCATGGCAGAAGTCTCTTTCTCTTACTCGTCAGTCCAGCGAACGGAAAAATTTTTGCTAAAAACAAAACTCACTGAGCAATTTGGGACTCCCCTCCCTTGAGGGAGACTTATTATACTCGTCACCAGGCGTCCAGAGTTCAGCGCCATTTTGAATTGGGCACTTCGTGAGTACCACGCTTTCTGGCCGCCATTTTAGCAGGTTAACTTACAAGTTTTACGGAGTCTGGTGGCTCCGCGTTGCTGCCTGGAGATGCTTCAGTGGATTCATGGTTTAGAGAAATTCCTATTCCACGAACCTGGCGTGTTTATTTAGCGACTGGATTTGATTTTCGTGGAAAAAATCGTGCTTGTTTTGGGTCGATCGGAGTCCCGACGCTGGCTTCCGTCTCCTACCTTGTCACTACATTATGAAGGAAGGTGAACGGGGACCATTTTCCCCGAAACTTTGTGTACGTATTAAAGACAACAACAGCTCACCACATGGTAAGTTTTATCGATTTTTATTACCATTTTCTAGCAAATTTTCAGACCTAAACCTCGCCTCATATGTTCTCTATATTTTAATACCTACGTGACGCACACAGTGAGCCTGGGTTACCTGTGGCTCAACTCGATTCTCACGATGGCCGCACACAATGAGGAATTTGCCTCTCGAGGCGAAAAATATCAAACATGTTTGATTTTTTCCTCACGGCCTCGCGAGGCCAATTTCTCACCAAAAGTTCCCCGCACACGGTGAGAAAACGGCTGAGCAAACCGCCTCGCGAGGCAGTTTGCTCAGCTCTTTCCTCACCGTGTGCGACGGGCTTAAAAGGTGCGACGAGCACCCCGTCCTTTTTTTATGGGGGTACCCCCCCCCCCCCATTCCCCCGGGTGTAAGCCCTGTTGTCGCTCACTGTTTAAAGTCAACTGGGAGCTAATATTTTTTCGAGTTTGTAATAAACGAGTTTGTTACTTTCTTTCTTTCACGTCACAAAATTAAAATCTCAACACCGTTTAAAACTTGTACTCTGACACTTGCTCGATTTTGGGTCAAATCATTAAAAGTAGGCAAATTTTTGGAGAGGCAGCTGAACTGCGCAGAATACCCGACTACCTCTTTGCATATGAGTGGCGTGTATTGTTATATGCCTCGTTCTTCGAACGATGCTGCTGCTGCAAGGACACAGACCATAGTACGTGGCTTTGCAGTTACTCCGAGACAAAGGAAAAGAGAGATTTATCTAAAAAAAAAACATTTGAGGGTAGCTCAGTTCACTTAACTTACCAGGACCACAATAAGTGTGATTTTTATCAAGTATTTAGTACAGTAAATAATGACTGAACAAATGCCACAAGTAATAAGTTTTCTTTCTCTCTTCTTCTCTTCCTTCTCTTTACATCGCTGCAAGCGTTCCCTCGGGATATTCGTACCCATTCGCCTTCGCCATTCGACGCGAAATGTTTTCGGCCTCTTTGACCCTCCCTCTGGCCGACAACCATCGCGAAGACTCTGGAATGATCCTATAGACAACAAGATGCTTCCGTGAAGCATACACTGGGTTGCCTGTGGCACATGTTACAGGAAATCAGAAGGCACAACTGCTTTTCACCACAAGTTTAAGCGTGCCCTCTGAGCATCTGACAGCTACAATAGTTCGCTGAAATTAATCCCTAGGGGTTCGGCGGGGTTAGTATCTGGATGGGAGCCCCTCAAAACAGAAGCATTGGACCGAAAATTCTATTTTAATGCTAACAAATGCGGACCAAGCAAGGAACTGATTTTGTTAACTTGCTTTATGCGAAACAAATATTGATGCAAAAGTAAATAAATAGTGGTACAAAGTTTTTGGGAAGAGCAAAAGGAAGCTTTCTGGACGGTCGATCGAGAATAAAATATTTTGCCATCAGCAACAACATTTATGACACGAAAACAACATTAATTTTTAACCCCGAATATAAAAAGTTACGATCACCGACAAACATTCTGGCAAATTTTTGCTATTGTACTTTTGGGTGCACAAGTAAAAGCGCAAAATCGAAAGTTACATCGGATTCAGAGGGCGCCGTGATGAAGTTACCGCAGTGTGTTTACTCGCGAAACAGTGTCAAATCATCATTTGACACAGATACCGGGTTTTTGTTTTTGTAAGTTTTTTTTTCTTTCAAGTGTTATAAAGTTTGACAAGAAATGTGCGAATTCAACACAAAGATCACAATCGCCCAATTCTTCAGGTTGACAGTCAAAACTTTACTCTCCAAGACGAGGTTATTTATCGCCAGGTAATTCCATCCTTTTGGGGATAGCAGCTACTTTATTATTAATCAGTGACAGATTTTTTTTGCCGATTTTGGGGGGTCATTTTGTTGAAACTCAAGCAAGCTTCCAACAGACCTGTTTATTTTCGTTACACTATAGATCGTTTTCACTGTCACGCAATAAAAAAATAAATCGAAAACCATCCACTGGAAAAAGTCAAGAATTCGTGATGTTGTAGAAGATAAATGAAGACGACACTTCTCCAAGTTTTAGGCCTGTGCGTTTCCTCAAACTTCAGATATTCGTCGAAATGTTTCGCAGAAATTTACAGAGCCCAGTATGAAAACGCCATGTTGGTGCACATCTTTTGTGCATCAATATGGCGGCCGGAAAATAGTGTCAACACCTGTTACTTACTTTGGCTATCTAGGCGAGTGATCATCTCTACTGAACAGGCAGCTATTTACCTAAGCACTTTTCCTAATGCTTTAAATTCTAAAAAGGCTCAAAACCATGAGATAAATATACATTTCTCAATAAACTTGATTGTCGCCTCGTGTCACGCACCGCCATAACTCAGAAATTCAAAATGCTCTGGTTTCCAAACGAAGCACGCTATTGAGCTTTAAATTGCAAATGGATACAAATTTACCGCCTCTTATGCCTGATGAGGATAAGACCTTTCGTGGCTCTTTAGTTTTGGATTTTAGAAAATGATGACGTCATGTGAAAACAATCTATACCACAAAAATGCTCCCGTATCACATTTCAACACACGTATGCAAATTTGTTAAGCTCGAAAATTACACAACATGATATTAAAGTTCACAAAGGTTGGAAATATCTCGGCAAAATCCTTTTCCAGCGAAAAATTAATCGAAACAAACAACAACTTCTATTTCAATTGCGTGCGTGCAAACAAGAGATGCAATTAAATAAATTTTTGACAGTTCACATCAAAACCCTTTTCCACTCGGAACGCTGACCGTAAATAATGATGCACAAAAGCGACAACAACTTTCATTCAAATAATTCTTCACTGTCACATTTCCAAATATTTTACACCTTTGCAGAGTTGAGTACAAAATACCGGTAAATGTAAATTGTCAGACAACTAAGATGCGACTTGAGTAAACATTGTGATGCATTCTTGAAGGCGTTCGATTCCTTCAATGTTAATTTGTTAAATCGTAGTTAGTAACTATGGTTAAATCCATAAAAAAATTGCTATTTGATTTCCGTGTTTTATATAATACCAAGTTAGTAAAATATTAGAAACAAAGCTCACTTGATATCCAAAGGCGAAAAATGAAATTGTTGTCGAAGACCATTACTCGTCTCTTCAAATCCAGATATTTATTTTTCAGCGCTGTCTTGCTCATCCATTTGACGATCCATTCTTGAGCTCCATGAGGGTATATTTTGTTTAAAGATCCACTAAAACGCCATTCACGTCAATGACCTATTAGTGAAATTTCCAATTGTTATACCGGAAGACTGTGCAGAGTTGAGAGCAGGTAAATAAAAATTTGACAAATAGCGAGACAACTGAGATAACAGATCCACTATATGGATTCCTTCTCTGTCTTTGTTGAACCCATACTGAGTTACCAGAGAACTGTTCATTTGGTTCGAGTGTTGTACAAAACACCACACTTGGCAAATTTTTAGGAAGACAGCTCACTTTGATTACAGCTCGACGGGCGACAGATTGTTGTCGAAGTCCATTACTCGTCGCTTCTAACATTCGACCGCCCGTCTTGTTCAGTATCCAATTCGCTTGCTATTATTGAGCTTCATAAGGGTACATTTTGTTCAAAGATCCACTAAAACGCCATTCGCGTTACATGACTTTCGACGCCATTGCCGGTTAAGTTAATCTTTCTACTGTGTCCACCAGAGAAATCTACGCATTTCCCACTACCCTCTCGATCCTAAGAAAATACGCGTAGAAGGCTCTATGCACAAAGACACCACTTAGCAGGGGAGTGACAGGCAAAACTTTTACCGACACGGAAAAAAAAAGAAAACGAAAAATAAACTAGACCCTCCGTGAGGGTACACTGGGTTGCCTGTGGTACGTGCAGCGTTCCACGCAATTTTTTTCAAGTTGGAGGGGGGGGGGGGGGGGGGGTGACCCAGAAGTCGTACCAGAAGTCGTACCAGAAGTCATACCAGAAGTCATACCAGCAGAGGCCCTTTGGCTCACAGGTCTTCACACGTTCGTACGACGAAACAGATCCTTTTGTGAGGTTAAAAACCTGGCGACCGGCCTATTAATTAATCATTTGTCAGAAAGAAGAAATTCCTGTCCTCTTTAAAAAAATTGACACGCATTGCTTACGTGTGGTAGTGAAGTAACACAGCGATTTATTCCATAATGTCAACTGAACTGTGTGTTGTCTTCCAGGAGCTTCAAGTTGTCCTTGCGTAATATGTAGCTCTAACAGTGCACGATATTGTTTTGGTATTGTGTATCATTGTAGTGAAATGGTAGAAGTCTTGGGTAAATAGCCTGAGAAGACATGTGGTTACTAGCAAAGTACTGAGCCCAGAAAGATTGAAGAAAATAAATGGGAAGTGAAAAACATTGTCTTCTGGGATGACATGTTGACCGTTGTCTTTGCGTAATATGTAGGTCTAACAGTACACGATATTGTTTTGGTATTGTCTATCATTGTAGCGCCATGGTATAAGTCTTAGATAAATAGCCCCTTGAGAAGACATGTGGTTACTAGCAAAGTACTGAACCCAGAGAGACTGAAGAAAATAAAAGGGAATCGAGAAACATTGGCTTCTGGGCTGACATGTTGATCATGCAACTTCTTTCCACCACAAGTGTAAGCGTGCACTGACAGCATCTGACAGCATCTGAAAGCTTTGTAAACAACAGTTGAAAGCTGAAGTTATTCCTATTCGGCGGGGTTAGTATCTGGATGGGCGACCTAAGAAATATACCACTCAGTAACAGAAGCATAGGACCGAAAATTCTATTTTAATGCTATCAAATGCGAACCAAGCAAGATACAGATTTTGTTAGCTTGCTTTATCCAAAACAAATATTGATGTAAAAGTAAATAAATATGGATACACAGTTTTTAAGAAGAGCAGAAGGAAGTTTCAGGACGGTCGATCGAGCATAAAATATTTTGCCATCGGTAATAAAATCTACGACATGAAAACAACATTTATTTTGAACCACGAATATAAAAAGTTACCATCAGCGAAAAACAGTTTGGGAGATTTTAGTTGTTTTGTTGTAATTGTACAAGTTTGGCTGCACCGAGTAAATCGCACATCGAATTCAGCGAGCGCAGTGATCAAGTTACCGCGTTATTTTACCGCGGCATGTTTACTCGCGAAACAGTGAAGCATCTGTGTCAAATGATGCCAAGCTACCGGGTTTTTGTTTTTGTTAGTTTTCTTTTTATTTCGATTGTTATAAATTTTGACAAGAAATGTGCGAATTCAACACAAAGATCACAATCGCGCAACTCTCAGAGGTTGACCATTGTTTCTGGAAAATCAAAAATTTACTCTCCAAGACAAGGTTATTTATCACCAGGTAATTCCATCGTTTTGGTAATAGCAGCTACTTTATTATTCATCAGCGTCACAATCTTTTGCCGATTTTGGGGGTCATTTTGTTGAAACTCAAGCACGCTTCCAACAGACCTGTTTATTTTCGTGACTAATGCGTTACCACAAAAATTCTCCCCGTATCACATTTCAACACATGTATGCAAATTTGCTAAGCTCGAAAATTACACAACATGATAAATTTACAAAAGCTAGAAATTTCATAGAAATATTTTCCAGCGAAACATTTATTGAAACAAGCAACATATTTGCTATAAGAGGCAAGAAACCCTTCCTATTTCAGTTGCGTGCGTGCAAGCGAAACAAACAATCACAAAGCATATGCAATTAAATAAATTTCTGACAGTTCACATTCAACCCTTTTCGAAAGAACCTTGACCGTAAATAATAAAGCACAAAAGAGACAACAAGCTTTCATTCAAGTAATTTTTCACTGTCACATTTCCAAATATTTTACACCTTTGCTGAGTTGAGTACAAAATACCGGTAAATGTAAATTGTCAGACAACTAAGATGCGACTTGAGTAAACACTGTGATGCATTCTTGTTGGCGTTCGATTCCTTCAATGTTAATTTGTTAAATCATAGTTAGTAACTATGGTTAAATCCATAAAAAAATTGCTATTTGATTTCCGTGTTTTATATAATACCAAGTTAGTAAAATATTAGAAACAAAGCTCACTTGATATCCAAAGGCGAAAAATGAAATTGTTGTCGAAGACCATTACTCGTCTCTTACAATCCAGATATTTATTTTTCAGCGCTGTCTTGCTCATACAATTGACGATCCATTCTTGAGCTCCATGAGGGTATATTTTGTTTAAAGATCCACTAAAACGCCATTCACGTCAATGACTTATTAGTGAAATTTCCAATTGTTATACTGGAAGACTGTGCAGAGTTGAGAACAGGTAAATACAAATCTGACAAATAGCGAGACAACTGAGATAACAGATCCACTATATGGATTCCTTATCTGTCTTTGTTGAACCCACACTGAGTTACCAGAGAACTGTTCATTTGGTTTGAGTGTTGTACAAAACACCACGCTTGGCAAAATGTTAGGAAGACTGCTCACTTTGATTACGGCTCGACGGGCGACAGATTGTTGTCGAAGTCCATTACTCGTCGCTTCTAACATTCGACCGCCTGTCCTGTCCAGCATCCAATTCGCTTGCCATTATTGAGCTTCATTAGGGTACATTTTGTTCAAAGATCCCCTAAAACGCCATTCGCGTTACATGACTTTCGACGCCATTGCCGGTTAAGTTAATCGTTCTACTGTGTCCACCAGAGAAATCTACGCATTTCCCACTACCCTCTCGATCCTAAGAAAATACGCGTAGAAGGCTCTATGCACAAAGACACCACTTAGCAGGGGAGTGACAGGCAGGACTTTTACCGACACGGAAAAAAATAAAAAAAAAAAAAAGAAAACGAAAAATAAAAAAACGACGAAATTAAAGACAGATTCCGACTGGGTTGGCAACCCAGTAAAAAACGACGGAATTAAAGACAGATTCCGACTGGGTTTGCGGCAACCCAGTAATAACGCAAATTTAAGGATCTTGGACTGACGCCTATGGAACTGGCATGTTAATTGATACAATATTTATTAAATCAGATTCGAAGATCATAGTTTTTTACTTCGTTTTGTTACACTTCAAAAAAAGCTTTCGCCAAAACTAGAGGAACGTATAAACATAAAAACCAAAAAGGAACGTTCCAATTGAAGTCTTAAGGCGTAAAAGTCGCTTTGCATCAAGCAAGGTTGACGACGACGGCATCGACATCGTTTTTTTTGGGAGCTAAAGGAACGACAACGGCGACGGCAACAAGAACATCACACATTTGCATAATTGGTGGGCAAAAACAATAGGGGAAGCCTTCGGCTCGATTTCCAACACTCACTGAAACAATCCAGCCTAGAGATGCTTCTTTCGGACGTTTTTTCTAGAAGGCGACACAAAACATGATTTGACTTAAAAACACGCCAGCTCGACGGACATAGAAGAGTAAGTTTGCTAGCAGCCTAACAGCGTAGTGGTAAAGCGCTGAACTATTCTTGATATTCAATACAGGAGCGCTGAACTCCTCTTAAGCGCGATGATTTTAATTAAGACGATTCCAAGTTTCGGATTGTGCGAGTGATCACTCTCACTCCCAAGGGAAATAATTAATTCTGTAAGGAAATTGACTGCGAGTAGTCACTAATTTCGGCGATGGATTATGAGGCGAGCAAAACACATGCGCGCGCGCGAATTGCAAGTAGACGCGACGCAAGGGGAGCTCGAATTTTCGGCGCTTCCGTCACGTCGCGTCTCTTCGCGCGCGTTCGTATATATAATTCCCCCCCCCCCCCCCCCCCCCGCACAATCCCACGCCGAGATTAGGGACTACTCACAGTCTAGTAAAGAAATAAATAATATTCATTTATTTATTTTATTTTATTTGGTTCGTTCAACCGCCGTGAATTTGTCAGTTCGAGAAAGTTCGGGTACAAGGGCCCTTATTTCATAGCGAACTTTGCGAGACTTATTCTGACATGATTTTGCTAATAGTCAGTGTACTGCATTCTCTTACCAATAATACACAATAAACGGCAGATTCAGCAGGGTTTTTACCAAGCTGAAAGGTTGCCAGCCACCAATGAAGTACGCAATCAAAGCTTGCACAACAATACCTACCCGGTAGGCCACGTGGGACAAACAGTTTGCCCAACGTCTCCACTGAGGAGTCGCTATTTCAGTCATGAGAAGAAACCCAGCGATCAAGCATCCTGTAAATGACATGAAAAATGCTTATCTCCAACCTCGTTCCCAGGGTCTCGCTTCTCTGCCTTCTTGAAAAGACAGACCCTGGGAAAGAGGCCGGGTAATCTCTCGTCTGCATTTGCCATTCAATTTCCGACGCCATTTTCTACAACGAGCAAGATTGCCCAAAACGAAGATAACTTGGAGCCCATTGAAGTCTCAATTGACGGAAAAGAAAACGCTTCCTTTATTATTTGCAGGTTGACAATTGAGACAACTGATGTATAGAATATTATATAATCTTTATCAGCTGCAGCTCATCAAGGGGTAATTCGTTGAGTCAACCCTTTCATGAGTAAATGTATTTTTAGGAACAGGTTTTTCCCGCGAAAAGTATCATATTTCCCTTGAGGGTGCGATAGCTCTGTTTTGATTAGCTTTTACAACAGTGGCGTGCTGAATCTCCCAAGGAAGGCGCTCTATATTTAAATCAACTCTGGAAATGGTTCATTCCTAATCCAAATGTGGTAAATAGAGGCCCCACTTGATGAGCTACTGATATTAGAGAACAGACTGCGAGTGGGAGTAGTCTCTTATTTCGGCGTGCGAGAGAGGAGTGGGAGAATTCCTATCGCGACGCGCGTCTTCCGAATTCCTCCCGCGCGTGTTTTTCTACCGAGCTCCCAACTCGCTCTCCGAAATTAGAGGCAATTCGCAGTCTAACTGGCGAACATATGAAATGATACATATTTCCAGGTTGAAATGAAGGTATATATATTGATTCTAAAAAAGGGGGTTAAAATAGTTCTAAAAAACATTTAAAAACTAAATTTTCGGCCGCCTTCTGCGACCTTCTTCAGAGAAAATATACTAGAAAGTTACGGCATGCAAGTATATAGAAAATGATGTCATTGTTCGTTGCTCCTAAGGGAGGAAACCAGTGCCGCGTAAACCCTGGGGAATGGTGTTCTTTCGTTAACAGAGTTTTTGTCGAGGAACGAATGCAACGACTCTAGTAAAAGCCTTTCGTTCTTGGTTTTTACGCCTGTTTCCAAAATGCTTGCATAATTTGGGTGCATATCGTGGCCAGGGGTTTACCGCACAGCTGATATTCCATTAGTTCCAGGTTTGTGCTCAGCCCCCCGAGACTCTCCAACATGTGTAAAAGGGCATGTTCTGCAACTCCCTTTGCATACAATTTCTTTCAAATGTTCTTTTTTCGACCGGTCTTTAGGTTTTTTGAAAACATGACCCAATGTTTTTAGTGGCAGGAACGCTGTCCTAATGTTTTCGTGGCTTAAAATCCGTCTCATGCGCTCTGACACACCTTTAATGTATGGAATTGATGCATATGCTTTTGGGATCTCTCGGGACTTTGGTTTTGCGTTGTTCGATTGATCGACCGACTTGATGAAGTTTTCAGGATAGCCATTAGCTTTCAGGTCGTTAATAACGCGTCGTTCTTCGCTTCGTCTTCGTGCAGTCGTAGACGGAATACATTTAGCGCGGTCCAGTAAGGTCTTAACGACAGCTCTTTTGCTTTGCACTGGGCTGTGTGAATGGAAATCTAAATACTTGCTCGTATGTGTGGCCTAGCGATATACACCCACCTCGACCTTTCCGTCTTCATTCACAGTGCTGTTGGTGTCTAAGAAGGCTATGCTCTTCTTGCCCGTAGTTATTGTAGGCATCTCTACTGTAAACTGAATGTTGGCATTTATCGAGTTTAAGGACGTTCGCGCCCAAAATGTTCCCACGTACAGATTTTTTTTAAACTTGCCACGCAGAAAGGTAATGATCTACTTTTGCCAAAACGGAGAAAAAAATGGGGGGTCACCGTGCTTGTTTTCGAGATCATGAGGTGCACTTTTAGAAGATTGCGTTATTTTAAGACGATCTTAGTTTACAACTGTCAGCAATAAAAAAAGCTACATTAAAGAAATTTAGATCAGGTAAACGTAGTCAATTCAACATAACTAATATAACTAATTAAACTTTTGCAGCTGAAGTCTTTTTCTATGGTGAAATAGACCTTGAAAAACGATACATATTTGTCTAAGAAAGAAAACTTCGGTGGCACGAGAGCATAAAAGGCGAAATATTTGTAACTTCTCACGCACAGATTTTTTTTGTTTTTTGTTAAAATGGACAAAATCAGAAAAGGAAGTGATCTCCGGAAAGAAAAATAGGGGTCACCGAGCATTCAAGAGAGTAAAATCGCTGCGAAGTTCTCAAAGCGATGGTACATTCATACTGTCACGTCATTGCGTGACATTTCCAAGAAGACCTGGGTCCACAGCTATCCCATGGTGCCACACGCTTTCACGTTCCATTCTTGTGGAAAATTTTTGCGCCTTTAGCATCGTGTTTACCTTCGTTGTCTGCGATGCATGACGTGTGCGTGACATGCGCGAAAAAATGCGCAGTAGCAATGGGCGCGAACGTCCTTAAGTGACTGTGAAAGACCTCAACACCGTCTCGCTTAATGCACGTGTTCGAATCGTCAACACCACCATTTTGGTCTGACTGGCGAAGTTTCTAATTCTTTTTCTTCAACTTCTTGCATTACAAGCTCTGCGATAACCACGCTAACTGGAGATCCCATGGCACAACCTGACACCTGATGGTATTGGGTTCCCTCAAATATAAAACAGCTGTTGTGTAGGAGAAAGGAGAGTAAGTCCAGGATTTGGCCCTTGGTGAGCTGAGTGTGATTTTTCCAATCATCAGATTTCTCCAGTTTTCTCTGAACGATATCTATAGCCATGTCGATCGGTATGGAATTGAGGAGTGAGATCACGTCAAACGACACAATCAGCTCGTCTTCGGCCAATTCTTGGTTGCTTACAAACTCTGCAAACTGGTTAGCATTCTTGACAGAGTATTCGGTTTCATTTGCAAGGTGTTTCAGTATAGAAGCTAGGTATTTTGAAAGTTCATAAGTCGGTGAGCCAATACAGCTGTTTATAGGTCTTAATGGTATTCGCGTTTCTGTGTCTTCCGAGAGAGTGAGATGGTCGTCCATTTGCTGCAGTACCACTTTGTGAATCTTGGGTAAACCATAGAACGATGCAGGTGTGGAGTCGGAGGGGCGGAGCTTCCAGTAGTCTGTTTCATCAAGGTTCCCAAGTTTCTTCAGATCCAAAAGTTTACCCTGTAACTCAAGCTCCGTTCTTGATGTTGGATTACGTCTTCTATCAGTGATTGGTATATAGACGTTCCGAGCTTGCAGCATTTCTTGAATCCGGCTTCGGTAGTCGGCACTCCATGACGACTGTACATTTCCCTTTGTCCGCTCTGATAACTACATTGTTTTCGTCAGTTTTTAGTTCTTTGAGTGCTCTCCGTTCCTCATTCGTCAGGTTTCGTTGTTTCGGTGGCTTAGCATGTTTCAGAGCTCCGTAAACCTCCGCTCTAATCGCATCCTGACCTTCTCGAGGTAGGTGGCATATTGTAGCTTCGACGGAAGCAAGTATATCTTTCGTGGGCACAATGTGTGGTGTGATTGCAAAATTCAGTCCTTTCCTCAGTAGCGACATTTCGTTGCTCTGTAGTCTTCTTCCAGAGATATTTACTACCCATCTCTTCTTTAATTCGTCTACATCCATGCGAGCTGGTGGCCTATTCAGCTTTTGCTCGTGTTTCCGTTCAATTTCTAATCGGACGCGTTCACAGCGTTGTGCGACTGCTTGGGACAATACCTCGCAGTGAGAGGCCTCAATGGCCGACTCGATGTTATACTTGAGTCCTTGCTGATCTTCATTGAGGTATTGAAGTTTGCAGTGACTTTCACCAATGAGGATGCGTTTACATATGCTGGAGAGAGTAAAAGATGTTGGAAGTCTCGGAGGGGTGAGCACAAACCTGGAACTAATGGGAATATCGGCTCTGCGGTAAAACAGCATGTCGAAACCACTGGACACGACATACACCCAAATTATGCAAGCATTTTGGAAACAGGCGTAAAAACCAAGAACGAAAGGCATTTACTAGAGTCGTTGCATTAATTCGTTCCTCGACAAAAACTCTGTCAACGAAAGAACACCATTCCCCAGGGTTTACGCGGCACTGGTTTCCTCCCTTAGGAGCAACGAACAATGACATCATTTTTCTATATATTTGCATGTCGTAACTTGCTAGTATATTTTCTCTGAAGAAGGTCGCAGAAGGCGACAAAAATAGTTGAGACACTGAACTGGGAAGACAACAATTAGGGAGAAACCACCTCAACGTTACATTTTCCATTTGTACTCCCTCCCCCTTTTTCCCCCGCCTCCCCCCTTCAATGTTGGTAACGGGAAAAGGAAGAGTTGGCGATAAGAAAACAACATTGTTCTTGGGGGGGGGGGGGGGGTGTAGGGGGTTAGATGGAAAGACTTTAAGGGAGGGATTTGTCCGAGATTCCTTAAAAGGGAAAGTGTCTCAACCCTTTTGGCGCTTATTGTGTGAACTAGAAAATACAGCATTACCGCTAGGTAAAAGACTACGTGGCAATATTAGAACTATAAATGATTGTACTTGATACTTTTTTTTAGGACATAGTTACAGCCATTTTCCCTATTTGACGATGACGTCACAGTAGCGTGCAAACCTAAGTAACAATAGTGGGGATGGTTTTCCAGTGAAAATCAATGCCGCAGCATGGATATTTGTCTGTTTTGTAAAGGATTGTAAGTGATTGACGTTGAGGGACATAATGGAAAAGGCTAGGATATCCCGCGCCTCGATTTATCGAATTTTAAAGAGCATGGAGATCAAGAAAGCCATTTCAGAGCTTGTGACTGACGAGAAAAGTGATTCGACGTAATCGAAAATTAGGGAGCTTACGAAACGAGGACGACGACGGCTACGAGGACTTCATTTAAAAATACAAGATCGCGTTATTCAAATCACTACGAAACTATTTCATGTCGTTTCGCGTTAAACATGTGTAGTAACTGTCGAGGAATTAAACTGGTATGAGTGGGTTGGAAGCGTAGAGAGAGAACTGAAAATTCATCATGAAGTGCTAACGTCCTCCACAGAACCTTGAATTTGTTCGTTTAATTTCACGTCGTCATTTAGGAGATGACGGCAAAGAAATGAACCAAAATGTAAAACTCACATACAGAGCCATTCTTTTTGCTCACTAAACACATTGTTTTGTGGCGTCGTCGTTGCCATCGGCGTGGCGTTTCGTAAGCTCCCTATTATCACCGAGAATACGCCGTCAACATTTCGACAAATTTCTAAATTAAGTTGAGAGGAAAGTCGGTTTACTGTGAAGAGATTATTGGTTGGTTAGTACCAAGCATTTCGTCATTTAAAAGACTTTAGCGTGACATTGGCAGCCATTCGACTATCATGAAGGAAAGTTATTGCATTTTTCGCTCATTGCGAAGCAAAACTAACAAAACCATGAATAAAAGATCTTCAAGGGGTATACCTCATGTATTTCGAAGCTATAATTTAGGATGAAGCTAGGTATTCTCGAAGATTGGACGAGTAACCACAAATAAAGAAAGAACATATTGTTACTTTCCTTTTTTAAAGTGGTCACTCGTGGTTACGTGTCCAGTCCCAGAGAATACCTACAATTGAAGTACGAAATTACTTCACTAAAAAGTTATTTTAATCTGTGTTTTGAAATTAATATAAAAGGAAGCGTTTCGTACCACACAAACGACATAATCCTCTCAGACAATAAGCGACAAAAATAGTTGAGACACTGAACTGGGAAGACAACAATTTGGGAAAAATCACCTTAACGTTACATTTTCCACTTGCACTCCCCCTCTTCCCCCCCCCCCTTCCCCCTTTAATGTTTGTTTGGGGGGGGAGGGGGCTAGATGGAAAGACTTTGGTGTGATTTGTCCGAGATTCCAAGGGAAAGTGTCTCAACCCTTTTGGCGCTTATTGGTGCAGTCTAGACAGGAAGACCTTAGACAGCAATGACCAGCACCAGCTTGCTGACCAGCGGCTTTCGTTAAAACAAGGGAAACGTACTTTTTGGCATCCTCGCACAAAATGTCCCACTTAAAAGGGACAAAAATGTACATATAAATGAAATCTATCTGCTGAGTATGCTTGACCACCTTGTGCGGGGTTTTGTTTCTGCAAGGAACTTTTAATTTTTTCATTCACTTATTTTCAAACTTTCTTCAAACCTTGTAGCTCCGCTACACCTGGGATTAGGAAAATATTTTGGGCAAGAGCCGATACAACATAGAATTGATTTAGTAACTGTAGTAATGTACAATATTTCGGCTGGCCAAACCTGCCTTTCTCGGGTACTCCCATTGTACCTGAAGAAGGTTGGTTTCCCGGCCAAAATTACTAAATCAAATCTACGTTGTATCGGCACTTGCCCAAAATATTTAGTTACAAAGACTTGCAATTACAGCGATCACATCAAGCCAATCGATCCGACACACAACGGCAGGATTATCGTCCGCGGTTGATTGCTTGAAAACCCTTGGGTATATATTAGGTTCCGCAGTGAAACGAGACGAAGATAAATCGGCGAGCACAGGCTAGCCGAGGATATCTCTGCGCTTCTTCGCTTGCCGATTTATGTTATGATAGCGACCGGGTACCTCCAAAGAGAAAACTGGTTCCCGTATGTAGCGTGATGTGTTAGCTTTGACCTCGACATAAAATGACTTGCATAGCTGTGTACGTAATGTACGATGGAATAGCCAAAAAACAATCACACAAGCAAAAAAATTGAAAACAAACCAGCTTTGTTTGTTTTCCCAGAAGCTCGCCACGTTTTGTTTCTAAAATTGACACATTTATGCAGTGATCCACACTCTCAATGCCAATCGACTTATCATGCTAAGAAAAACTATGGCTATGCTAACATATTCCAAAACTATGCTCTCAAAATATGACACCGTTTATGCGTGCACAGCAACGATTCTGAACTTACTAATTACCGTGTTTAGTGCATTTATCTGGTACGTTGTCTAGTCAGTTGCTGCTTTGCAAAAGTTAGCAAATCAAGAAAAATATACTTACCGCAATAGTTTTCTTAAAAATCGGCTGTGGTCCTGCGTTTATTAAGGCTCGAAAACTTGAGGTAGTTTTGTGTGAAAGGACGTGTCATTTATAAGGGTACTGTAAATCTCAGAGGAATGCTAACAGAATAACGCGTTGACTGGTCGAAGCTGGATGTAAGCCGGGACTGTTGAAAAGATTACAACCTTTTTAACTGAAGAACCGTACCTCGGTGACAATGGATGTTTAGGGCGTATTATACCCCACCTCTTTGCAAGTACCGTTTTGCCATGCTCCACAAAATTCTGTTTCCTCCAGTCCTGGATGAAGACTTGATCGGGTTTTGGCTTCGCTGCAGCAAAAGCTGGGGCGTAGGTGTACCGTGCCTGAGGCATGGCAGCGATAAATAGCATCAACCACTGAATTTGCTGAAAACGCAACCAGCCTCCGAGCTTGATCAAAAAGTTGTCAAACTATGTAATTTTGTAAAGTCGGCTGAATGCATCCGTACTCGTGGCATCGTCCGCGGTATTCGCCATAATTATTTTGCGCGCAAATCGATGTTGGGAAACAATGAAAATCTCTCAAGGGCAATTTTTTGTACTTCAAAGTTAACGTGATCTGGTGTCGCATTCGACACGCAATTGTCTGACAAATGTCGATGATTTTGATGTGTATTGTAGCTGTCCAAGAGCAAGAGTTTCCATTGGCACGACACGACATGCATCTACACGGGTGTGTGGAAAATCAGGAATAAGGAACAACAAGAATCCGGAATTAGGAGCCGGAATTAAGAATCCAAAAACGGAAAGCTGAAATCACCTTGGAAAAGCCGTAATCACTGGTAAAATTAACCGTAGATTACATGCCTAGAAATCAAAGGCCCGCGCAATGTGACTTGGAAAGACAAATTGCTGATTGATTTTTTCTGCGGTTAGTACAGGATCACAGGCTCCTGGTTACAAACATTTAAGAATTTTGGAAAAACAAGTGCGCTAATAGGGATAAAGAGAAGCGCATAATTTTCTGTTCTGGTTAACTGCATACAAAATTTCAGAAATTTGCTCTTTTTCTTATTTTTATGTATGCTTCTTCAAGAACTCGCGATTGGTGAAATGGATGCGTCGACATCCGTCCGACCACAGCGTGGATTGATTACACGAGGAGGCGCCTGCCTCGTTCCCAAACCTCTTTTTTTTTTCGAGGAACAAGAGCGCGCGCAAAGGACCAAGGAAAGGCCTCCCTCCTTTCTCCTTCCCGTGATCCCTCGCATGCTCGTTCCCAGTTTCTCGTGCTTCTAGCTCGCCTGCTTCTGCTTTGCGACTGAAATCGAATCGCCTGAGGAGGAGGCAGAGGAGGCGCGATTTGATATTAATCGTGTGCCACAGACAGACACCATTATTTACCCTGAAGATACACAAGAAAGAACTCTACAGGTGTTGAAATTAAATAGAGAAAAAAGGCTATTGGCTTCCTAAAATAACTACGGGGTTAAAAGTACATGCAATAAATTAAAATACCTGGGTTGGAAACCACGGAAATAAAATGGACACCCGTATTAAAACAAAAACGACAAGCGAAAAAGTTGGAACAAAAGCATCTTGAGTTCAGTTTATTGTCTCGACGTTCACATTCAACCTCATTCCCTGGGAACGAGGTTGGTTTTCACACTCATTCAAATGTAAGAGTGGGGAATCACAGAATTCTAGGCATCTAAATTTTGTTTAAGTTCATGATGTATGCCAAAGTGCTACGCTTTGAAAATGAGACTGAAGTATACACTTGCCGATCACCTGTAACTGTATGCCAAAGGAGCAAAAGCAAGGCCTCACTTTCCGCCTATTGGGATGTCACGCAACGCTCTCCCAAAGCGCGTTACATGATTCCCCAATAAGGGCCGCGAAGGGGGCAAGGCTCTAGCTTACGGAAGCAACTCCTACAACTGCCTCCTTTGGGTCAGAGCAGGCTGGACCCTAGTCACAGTGAATCAGTTTTGGACTAACTTAGGACGATTAAGTCATTGATTATCCCATAACTCTTCCAGAATGGAAACTCATTTTCTGTATTTAAAATAAATATATCGAGTGATGAGTTCCGATTATTGTTTTGTTTCCGGGTTTGCTCAAAAATGACGAATCAATTTTCCAAAGGACGTCGGAAACAAAGAAAGAAAGACTTGTATTTACATACATATGGGTTATTGAGCAAGTGTGAGGTCAAGATGGCTGGATATTTGCCAAGTTCTTCTTTTGCGTGTTTTTCGTCTCGGTCCATGAACACAAAAAAATACAAAGAGCGCGGCCAATATCCAGCTATCTTGACCGAACAAGCTTGGTGAATAAAGGATTTATTATATGGGATAAAACACCAGAAAATGGGATCCCGAGCAGTCAAGATAGCTCTATCTTGCCCGCTCGGGTAGCCAATCACAGCGCGGGATTTAGTTCATCTTGCCCGCTCACGTAGCTAGTCATATAATAAGTACTTATAAATATTTTTCTCTTTTCGAATGACCATAAGAAGAAAACCAGGGATAACATTCTCTTTGTCTGAAAAAATATCAACCATATTAATAGGCAATGTTTGATATGGGTTAAGAAAGAGAGAGAATATTCAGTTTTTTCGCCGTATTATTACAGAAACTGAATTTTGAGAAGCTCCAGGTCGCTTGCGGCAACACATTATCTCCCTTGCTTGTTTCCAGGCAATCTGGGGTTGGCTATAGAGTTGAGGAACCATGAAAATGATGTCACGCACTTTTCGTGTTTTTTTTTTTTTAAAGAACACCTTTCATAGCTCTATGCATGTTGATACGATATATTTGACGATCTACATCTTTGCTACCCAGAAGAATTTTAATTTTTCAGTGAATCCGCGACGACAACCGACGTCGATCGCCAGCTGTCGGAATATCGTCGGACGCTCTCGGAAGAAATCGGTCAGAGCACGCTATTTTCCAAAGCCATCTACAGTTTATCAATGGCCGCTATGGCGGACGGCTTAAAAGAAAGGGAAAATCTCTACAAGCTGATGATAAGGTAAGGCAAGGTTTGAAAAATCTTATTCTTTCATTTTCCTCAAAATTTGTTGGTTTAAGACGACATCGGAATACCTTCTGCTTCGCGAAATACTAACATGGCCGCTCTTCTGTTCAGAATCTCTTAAATAGCGGCCCAATTATTCAATATTTCTTCTTGTTTTCTTTTCATTATGGATGACACAAATTATATGTGTAAGCACAAAGTTCTCGCACCACTTTTTCAACCAATCAGAAAAGAAAGCAAAACCAATCGTGACT
>NC_090871.1:65304111-65306611 GCF_036669935.1 Montipora foliosa | reverse complement strand
CGTCGCATTGTTCAAAATTTGAAAGGTAAAAAAGAGTGTGTCGGTTTCAGGAAAGAAATCAAATCAGTTTGTCACTGCGATGATAAAAAAAGAAGTTTCAACCGTCGTGAAACTCAGAATGTGCAAGTCTGGAGCACTTGAACGATTTGAAGGTGGACTGTTGCTAAAGTTGGACGATAACTGGTAACATGACCCCCCTTTTGGCGACCATACGACGACGAAAACCGTTTGCATTACGGAACCACGAGTAATAAAGCGTTCAATAAAGCAAATGGTAAATTAAAGTAATTAATTAACACTTTCCAAATTGTTAATCTTGGGTAGTCATCTCTTGAAAGACTGTAAGTCTGTTATAACCCAATCATTAATTTTCGCAAGATTTTATTAGGTACTTCAGGTCGCTTAGTGAGCAATCACCACGCAATAACACCAGTCTCCATCGATATTTGTCCAGCGATCATTTCCGTCGAAAAGAAACAAAGCCATCCAGAAAGAGGCTTGTACGAGAGTTTCAACTTTTCATCTTTATTATTTTACATTATTTTACACTGGTTTGGTAGACTCAAGTGGTACGGACTTTAAAAAGCTGGTCGCAAGTCCTGTTGCGGAGGGTACAAAATAGCCTCAGCAAGATGTGTTGTCAACGAAGAAAGTTACAAGTACTAGTAAACTTTCATGCAAACTGAGTCATTTTATAAACGATAAAGTGATATATGAAATAGATCATATATGAACTGTGGATATGAAATCAAGTGAAGCTATGATCCTCCCAGTTATGAACGCAAGTTTTGCAATTGCGTAGAGAAGCCTGAAAATTTCAGGACTTCAACGGGGTTTGAACCCATGACCTCGCGATACCGGTGCGACGCTCTAACCAACTGAGCTATGAAGCAACTGACGTTGGGAGATGGTCATTTCTCTGAGGGGAGGGGTCAGTGGAAGGGCTAGGTTTGGGCTACACATAAGAGATTTTATTTGCAATTTTGCATCAAGACGGTGCAGTAAAGGAAATAAAGAAAAGTTCTTGGTTTCCTTTTTTAATGATTCGAGATTCTTGTTCAGACCTGGCCTCGGTTGTTCAAAAGGTGGATAACGCTATCGATTGGATAAATCACTATCCAGCGGATAAACACTAGCAAAACCAATTGAGTTATGGAATGGATAGTGATTTATCCAGTGGGTAGCGCTGTCATCCCTGCGAACAACTGGGGCCTGCAGTTTAATAGACTGTTAAAACAATTTTTGGACAACGGGTATTCGTCCGACACTCTCCATAATTCATTCAGGGACCTTCAGATTTGACATCAACCAGAACGAATTGACCTTGATGAAAACCACAGGGCTAACTATCCTGCAATTTGTACTCGCTCTGTCACGTATTTGAATATTCTTTTGTTTTTAATCAAATTAGCCCTTGATGCCTCGTTCTTATAAAGCTTAAAATTCAAAAGAATATTTTGCCCTGAACGAGGCATAAATTAAGGTCTAATTTGAATAACAACAAAAGAATATATAAATAATGGCCATTTTGGGAAAAGGTGTACAGGAATATATGGAATAGAAGTTGCTTGATTTTTCGAGTGTTTTTTTATTCGGGATCTTAAGCCAAAATTAAACAAACAGAGTGATTCGAATTCCATCCGCGCAAAGCTGTTTGCTTAACACTTCTGGCTAATAGTCTTCATTCTCTTCACCTCTTATTTGCACTTCATTTTCACATTCTGTTATTTTTATTGTTCGTATGTTAATATTCAGCTTTTTACCTTTCATTCCATTGTTTCAGAAATTGTATAAATGTTGGATTTTTATCCATAAACTTGAACTTGAAAATGACCGTGGAATGGTCGAACGTCGTTTTTCTTCTTCACTATTGCTCGTTTTTATAACTAAATATTTTACTAAAAACTTCAAGTATTATTTCGTAGAAGTTAGAAATCCTTTGTTTTTACGAAGATTCACATTAAAATTGTGGAACACCTGCTAAAATGCTATTTTAAACATATCTTCATTATTCTTGCTGCTTCAAATCGCCAAATGTACCGTTTGAAATCGTCACTGCACGTATTCTTATTCCGGAAAAGCTAGGCTCAATCGAACGCACCCTTAGTGCATACAAAGTTCTCTTCGTAATGCAATGCCGGTATATCTTCGAAAATGTGCCGATTACGGCTGAACGGGCGATAAAATAGCCTCCGGGATGAACTAGAACAAATACTCTGAAGTCGAATTTATCCCATTATTGATGCGTGGCTCAAAACGACCCTGGACGTAGATATTCACGGAGAACCGCAATGAAAAATTAACTTCAAACTCCAAATTAAAGAAGTAAATGTTCAGAAAAGTGAGCCTCAAGACATAGGATCCGATTTCCTTTTCGTCAACAGCGATTATCACTAGATTAAGGAAATAAACTTCTAAAAATTATTGAAATACGGTTCACCCGTAAGAGTAATTGATAACATTGAGTACAATTTCAAATCCCGAGTTTGACGCTGTCAAG
>NC_090871.1:65289111-65294111 GCF_036669935.1 Montipora foliosa | reverse complement strand
TATATCATAGGTACTGAGATTTATCCACGAAAATCATAGTGACTAAGATTCGTACTGATTTTAAACGTAGCCAATCAGGAACACGAACGACAAAAGATCACTGTGAAAAAATATCGTTCGTCCAATCAGCAACGCGAACGACGAAATTTCACTAGTGATGAATGAATGTGTGGAAAGATCGTCATCCCACGGCCGTTGCACAAAAACCGCGCGCTTGAAAAATTGCCAAGGTTTGCTTCTGTTTGCTCAGTTGAGGAATTTTTGTTTAAGAACAAGAAAACAGAAATGCTGCTCAAAAAACTGAACGAGATGTACGATTGCATGAGCGACTTTTGAAAACGAAGGTCGAAGACAAGAAAATGGAAGTTATTCCAGCGGTTGAGCTGAATGAATACTGAATACATCAACCAATTTATCATCTCCGTCGGCACTAAAGACGGCAATGAATACGAGCCGACTTTCCTTCGAAGTTTAGTGGCTAGCTTTGAACGGCAACTGAAGAAAAAGGGCTATTCCGCAAGCATAACAAACGACCTGGTATTTGAGAAAACCAAAGAGGTTCTTTAGTTCAAACAAAAACAACTAAAGAAGCAAGGAAACACAGGGAACTTTGTGCAATTCCCAGATAGGGAAAAAAATGGTGAATTTATGGGTTTTGATTGGTATTTGATTGGTATTTCCCAAACTGGGAAAATGCTACCAAAACCAATCTCGGGTTTAAAAAAACCCATTATATCCCCAAAGATGGGATAAACTTGACCCAGTTTAAACCCATAAATGGGATTATATCAACCCAGTTTTAACCCAGTGATGGGATAAATTTGACTCAAGTTAAACCCAGTAATGGGATTAAATTGACCCAGTTTAAACCCAGCAATGGGATAAATTTGACCCATTTTAAACCCAACAATGGGATTAAATTGACCCAGTTTAAACCCAGTAATGGGTTAAATTTGACCCAATTTAAACCCAGCAATGGGATTTAATTGTCCCAGTTCAAACCCAGTGATGGGATTAAATTGACCCAGTTTAAACACAGTAATGGGATTCGATTGACCCAATTTTAACCCAGTAATGGGATAAACCTGATCCAGTTTAAACACAGTTCTGGGATTAAATTGACCCAGTTTAAACCCAGCAATGGGATTAAATTGACCCAGTTTAAACTCATCAATGGGAAATAATTGAGCCAGTTTATACCCAGTAATTGAATAAAATTAACCCAGTTTAAACTCAGCACTGACCCAGTTTAAATTGCTGTAATAGGATTATATAGAATTACAGAAAATTTTCTATGTTAACAGCAACAATTTATTATTGGTTATCACTGGAATAATCAAGATAAATACATATGACAATATAATTATTATAGCTTTGCTCTACAATCAAAATAAATCTGATGGGAAATCTAAAGGAGAGACTTCATGTGCAAATATACGAAACATACTATCTTACTATGAACCACAAACATCAGTATCAAAATTTAAACCACAATATGCCAAGATATAGTAACATGCACGTAAATACCACTGAATGATGGCCAATTTGATCATATCAGAGTAAGATTGTACAGCAGATAGCACATGCATTACTGCGTAAACTGTTTGCATCTGTCTAAAAGACACGGACTTATTGCACTGTATTTTGTTTCACAGGTGAAATAAAATCATGCTCACACAACAACTTGCATTTACAATAACAGAGAACAGCTTTACAATTGTATAGATATAATGAACAGATATTTTAATATCTGTTTAGAAATAAAGTAACTTATCAAAACAATGCTCTTTGTATTCTTGCTATTTTCTCTCACATGAAATACCCTAAAGAGCAATTTCTTTGTGTACTGTGATTTGATGTCTTCAATTTTCAGTAAAATCATGCTTGCACAGTATAACTCTCACATTCAACAATAAAGATGTATCTAGATAGTCGATGGATATTTGAATACGAACTAAGTAACTCAACCAAACAATTCTCTTCGTGGCACAACATAATTCTCAAGACTTGCATTTTTTCTAACAAGAAATACCCTAGAGAGCAATTTCTTTGTGCACTGTGATGTCATCCATTCTCAGGTTTGTAATGTTTGTCTCTGGCCCATCCTTGATGGAACAGTATTTCTGGTTTACAAGTTTCTTAGCTAATACCTCCATCAGCTGGGTCATTGTTAATGATGTAAGTCTGTCTTGCTTTACAATAAACTTCTTTTTGAGGACTTTCACAACATCCTCCCTGTTAACTTGTGCTTTGCCAAAAACTGCTTTGAAGATCACCTGACAAGCCTTTAGATTATATGTACATAGAGCAGGAAGTCTCAGCCCTGAAGAAACCTCTTTTGGCATCTGGGAGCTACACACGTTATCATCACCTGAGGATTCCTTATCACTTTCAGTAGTGTCTAGTGAAAGTGTTGATTGTGTATCATCAAAATCATCTCTGTCATTATCTTTATTTTCATCCACCTGCAGAAACAACAAACAACATTAACGTTTGAGTCACCTGTACCCTTATTCTCCACACCCATAGCATCAAGGGAAAATAAAGCATACTCAGCTTAGCATAACAGGTGTAACGGGTAAATACCTTAATGACAAGACTACTCAAGCCAAGCCTGTGACTTCCACATGCAAGTTTACATGTGTCAGATACATACATGTTAAGGTAAAATCTGCATTATGCCAAGTCTCATAGCACTTAAGCTTATCCAGGTCTCTGTAGTATTTAGCAACTAAGAGTATCTCTTCTCCACGCTGGATGGGGCATTGCAGGGTTGCCCCTAGCAGTGAATTGTTTTCACTCATGTAAGCACCAAGGTGAAGGAAGAGACTGGGAGTTGAGTGTCTTGCCTAAGAAAACAACACATTGACCCAGGCTGGTTGATTCAGAGACCATTGCACTACCCATTAGCCACTGCTTTTTCCATATCAGGTTAGTTAAACCACCTAGTAAAAAAGCACCTTAAAGTTGGTCGAAAAAAATTTCCACCCATAGGCAAATTAATGTAGGTGGAGGCAAAATGATGATTTCTATCAAATTTAATTTGGCATTAGTGTTACCTTTGGCTTGGTCTTTATCTTTGTGGGCTGGCCCTCTGATTCACAGCTGGCAGACTAAAAAGAATTTCATCATTAAAATTAATCACTGCCATAATATAACTATTGAAAATTGAACAAAAATTGTCACAGATAAGTTTAGATGGTAGTTTCCCAATAACCAAATTAGTGCAACCAATCATTGGTTACTCTATTTTTCCAAGGAAAGTAAGTACACAAGTTCGTCGATGACCTTAGTGCCTCCAGTCCTCTTTTTGTAAACAAGGTTACAGATATGTGATTAGAATTTCGCAACAAAAATTTAATGAGCACATACCTTTCGATGAATCTTTTTCTTTTTAGGCTGGTCATTTAGATCTACTTCATTGTCTTCAGAACTAGCAGACTAAAGAGTTTCAAATAAAAAAAATGTATATTCATATTAAACATTAAGGCAATTGTTCTTAGCAGAGCTCTGAAGTTGCAATCTTATACAAGAAATCACAAAATTAGTCACAACAAACAATTTAGTCTGTCTATAAAATGTCTGACACTCCCACATACATACCAATCATTCAACAGTGCAGTGTAGTGAAATATCAATAATAATAAGGGTAATTTATGTACCTTAAAGCGTTTCAACTTGAGATAACGTCTCTGCTCATTACAGAAATCTTGGATGTGCTTTGCTATTCCCTCCTCATTGAATCCAACCTCTGGGATACTGCAAAGTGGTGCTATTTTTGCTGAGAACTCATTTAGTTCTGCCTTCATTTGTGGAGAGTTGAACTTGGGAAATTCTGGCCCCCACTTTTCAGTTGCCAGAACCCCAACCTTCTTTCTTCTGCAAGAAATTTTTATATCAAGATTGAATCAACAATAGCCTCCATTTGGCGCAAAAATATGCTCAGATATTTGTTCGCAGACAATATCTGTTCCGAGAAGGGAACAGTTTTCCGAGAGCTTGAGCATCGAGGAACAGATAATGTCCAAGGACAAATATCCGAGCATATTTTTGCCTCAAATGGAGGCTATTGTGTTTATTATCTTTCAAATCTTTTACGCAACGCATGCAATTTTGAAAACTGGGGAATATTCTCGGATATTCCCGGGGAGTATTCAGTCACGTGACAAGTTTAGACCAATTGCGCACGAGCAAAAATATTTGATGGATTATAACTGTTTTTACATATCACTGTTTATGTAGGTAGAGTGAAACAGAAGGATTTGTTAGATTTCTTTCTAAATTACAGCACTCACACAAGCAAGATACTGGGGAGGTAAAGTAAAGTTTCATTGGGATTGTACTTACTGAGGGGTTACTAATGATGAGTGCCAAATAACTGTGCTGTGAAGAGGGGAAGGGAATATGCGCCTGTGCGAAACTAACTAGGAATGTTTGTTGAAAAGGTTATATATGATACCAGTTCAAGTTCAGGCCAACGATAAACTCAAGAGAAACATGTCTTACTTTGATAAATACAGTCGTCTCGTTTCTGGTGTAAAGCTGGCAATGGCTGCCATTGTTGGTTTGACCGGCGGAGACAATGGTCTTGACTGTACGGACTCCAAACGTTCTCCAAATTCTTTTCTAAATTTCACCGCTTTACCATACGTCAGACCCAATCTAGTAAATATCGGCGCATCTGGTTCTCTCTGAGCTAAGTCTTTAATTGAGAAATCGTCGATTATTTCCTCCTCTAAGTAGCAAAAGTTAAAGTTTAGGATGTTTCAATTAATGTCAGTTCAAGTACTAAAAGCTTCGCAAACGTAAAGCTTACATCAAAAGTCCGAGTGCACGCTACGTGGAACACTTACTTTCAAAAGCTGTTTTGATTTCTTCGCCAAATGTGGTTTCTAACTTCTGTAGTAAGGTCAATGAGGACTCTTCCTTGTTGGAGACCTCAGTTGCTGAAACGCTTTCTTCAGCTGCCATGATGATGCAAACACATCTATCCACAGCAA
>NC_090871.1:65271611-65274111 GCF_036669935.1 Montipora foliosa | reverse complement strand
TTGAGAGTGTCACAAAGCAAATGACGACGATGAATGCATTCCATCAGTTTTGGCCATAACAAACCCTTAATGTCTACTCGTTTTAAAGTCTTACTTAAAGCTAAGCAAGATCGGAGCCTCGTATAATGTACCCGTTCTCATTACAACTTTGAATCTCGCTGAACGAAACCATTACTTGAGTTTTTCGGAGCAATGGAACAGTCATCTCACCTCGATCAGTGTTCAAATTGGACTGCTTCACTGATCAGTTGCACAGTTTGCTCGAGTATGAAATGACTTCTCCTTGCTGCTCCATTTGTTAGTTCTCTTGAGAACTTTTCAGCTTTCCGCTCCAGTTCTAAGGGAATTTTGTTATGAAAGTTAAAAGTTTTCCTACAAGATTCGATAATGCGTGGATAACCACATAAAATCATCAAATTTTGCAGAGTCATTTCTTGTCGTCGAGGACCTCGCATTGATTAGCATCCGTTTTGGTAAGTTCCTCACTGTTACTCATTTCATAATAACACGAACAAGTAATTTATTTGTGATAAACCAGTTCTGATGAATTTTGCGTCACTTTTTGTTGTTTTCTCTTTACCCAGTTTGGATCAAATTAGTGACTATGTCAGAATTCCCTACATGTTTATTTTTTGAAGTGACCACCGTCACACTCATGATCAGTTGCAAATGATGCATCTAAATGATCCACCAGTACAATTTATCCCTTAAATTTTTTTTCAGCCAGATTCAGTATTCCTGCTGAAAGCGTTTTGAATAGGAACACTACAAGGTATTTGGTAATATTAGCTTGCTGGGTGTAATATGTTATTTGTCTGTCGTTGTAAGGTAAGAGGTAACAATTAGCTTCAGGGGTCACGGTGCTAAATTATTTGTTTCTTGTGTGATCGAACTATATACTGCCCTTCATTCTTTCCTTGCACATCGAGAAAGTAAGTAAATGATGTATCTTGAATTGCTCCTGAATAAAGAAGGTTTTTAGTTTTTGAATCCGCTTAGATTCAAAATTGAGGGTATCACAAAGCAAATGACGATTAAGAGGGCATTCAATCAGTTTTAGTCATGACAAACTCTTTATGTCTACTCGCTTTAAAGTCTTACATAAAGCTAAGCAAGACCAGAGCCTCGTATAATGTATAATGTATGCGTTCTCATTACAACTTTGAACCTCGCCGAACGAAACCATGTATTTTGAGTTGTTGCGAGCAATCATGAACAGTCATCTCACCTCTATCCGTTCTCTTCAGAACTTATCAGCTTTCCGCTCCATTTCCACTCTTTTTGCATACTAGGCATAAATGATTTGTGTTATGAAAGTTAAAATGGATAACCATATTAACTCATCAAATTTTGCAGAGTCATTTCTTGTTGTCGAGGACCTCACGTCGATTAGCCCCCATTTTGGTAAGTTACTCACTGTTACTCATTTCTTAATAACACGAACAAGTAATAATTTATGTGTGATACACCAGTTCTGATGAATTTTGCGTTACTTTTTGTTGTTTTCTCTTTACTCAGTTTGGATTAAGTTAGTGACTAGAATTCCTGATATGTTTATTTTATAAAGTGATCATGATCACTGTCACTCATGATCAGTTGCGAATGACTCACCCAAATGATCCACCAGGATTATTTATCCCTTAATTTTTTGTTCAGCCGGATTCATTATTCCTGCTCACAAGGTTTCAAAGAAGGACATTGCAAGGTATTTGGTAATATTAGCTTGCTGGGTGTAATCAGATATTTGTGTGTCGTTGCAAGGTAATAAGTAACAATTAGCTTAAGGGGTGTAATAACTTATTTCTTTCTTGTGTGATGGAAATGAGCACTGCCCTCCATTCTTTCCTAACACATCGACAAAGTAAGTAAATGATGTATCTTAAATTGTTCCTGAACAGACAGGGTTTTAGTTTTTGAACCCGCCTAGATGCGAAATTGAGGCTGTCACAAAGCAAATGACGATTAAGAATGCATTCAATCAGTTTTAACCATAACAAACCCTTAAAATGGTACTATGATCAAAAAATCGTTTCCTTTTTTTCTTCAGATTTTGAAAGCGTGTTCGCTTGACACCTAACTGGCAAAATTTTGCGCTGTGAGTTTTATCCAAAGGCTGTTTGTTTTGAGTGTAATTTTTCGATTTCACGGTCCGCCATTACTCACGGTCAAAACTGGCCGATTGGACCTTAGAGGGTTGGATCTAGAGAAAATGACGTCATTTACTCACTAGCTTAAATTTTCAGCGTGTAAACGCAATTTATTTTATATGCAAAACACGGGTTTAAAAGTCTGAAAGCCCGAAACTCCCGTGCTGTATATTAATTTGGCCGCGTACACACGCGTTGCATTCTTAAACCAGTGAGTCTTTGACGTCATTTTCTCCTCGACCCAGCTCTCTCAAGATTTTAAAGTTAGTAATGGCGGACAAATAAATAAGTTAATTCCAGATAAAATAAACAGGTGTCTTTTTAAAATCAGAACTTAAAACTTGGCCCAGTTA
>NC_090871.1:65256611-65264111 GCF_036669935.1 Montipora foliosa | reverse complement strand
GGAGCGCAGTGAGGTCCATACAAAAATAACCAAGGTGCAATATTCCTCAGCTTGGGCAAGCTTAGTTAGAAAGTAGTTTATCATATGGTACTCGGGCCATGGTTGTTTGTTGAATTTGTGGCTTTTCAAAAACAAAAATTACACAGCTTATGACCGCTTCCAAAGAAATGGTCGGCATAGCAAAATCCCAACCAGGAAAGAACCAATCACAATGCTTGCATTTACCTCAAAACTACTTTACCGCGGGAGGAAAAGCCGGCATGGCAAGCAACTCCCCACCCTTAGCTCAAGGTCTAGATCTGCCACTGATTACCACAATATTTTCTGTAGCTGAATGATAATTGAGCTAATTATGTGCCTTACTGTGAGTACAATAGTTGTGCAAAGTTTAATTATGTCTTTAGAAATCAGTCATGTTCAGAGATATTATTGGCACAGGATTTGGGTAAAGTGTTTTTTATTGTCATTATTGAGAGCTTACTGAACACAGGCTGACCAGAGTGCACCTCAGGCTAAATGACATACCATCGTAGCTTACTAGTTAGTATGAAGAGTTGTATAGTTAGTGTCAAGAGAATTTGGTAAGCCTATTTATGGTTAGCTCTCACAAGCAGAAATAGTAACACGCTATTTTCAAAACAAAATAGAAAATAGAGCTAAATATTGTTACCTCTTACCATTAATTATGTGAAAATAAGTCCTACAATCTTCTAATTTGCAAAATCAAAAAAAAAAATGAAACTGGAAATATGAGACAAGATATTACAAAGTCATAAATGCTAGCGCCCTCATTTTTTGAATGACCTTTACAAAAGAGTGATAAATGTATTTTTTTTTGGATTATAGTCTCTATAACTCAATCAATAAGACTGGAATTTTGCAGAGTAGTTAAGCATTTGAATCAAAAACCCTCTGAGGGGAGTCGGAAAGTATGGCAAAAACATCTACTTCGTGTACGAAATACAGATGACATAAAATAATGGAAACAGGCGACAAGAAACAATGTCACACCAAAACATAATGTCTTGCAAACAGTAGTTAAACAATAATTATGTTACCATTTGTGTCTGGTGCCCCACGAAGGAGCCATATTAAATTAAAGATGAACTGTCCAAGTGAAATTAAGATTGCTTATTTAATAGTAATACATGAAGCAGCAGTTAACCTAGCAACCTTTGTAGCTTTCTTAATTGGTGTTGATAGAAGAATCCTCCTTACAAGAAGGGGTTTCTCTCCACTAACTAAAACATTCTCTAATTAGCAGGTAGTTTGAGGGGAATATTGTGTGTGAATGGTGGCTGAGTTGAGGAAACATCATAGACAAAAGTTAGGGTTAGTCTGTAGAATGGCGGGGAGAAATTTACAAAGCCAACTCTCAACCCCAAAATAAGGCTAACAAATGAAACAAATTCTGTGTGAAATTAAAAACTTTAATCACAGAAACAGCCAGATAGTACATGTATTCATGTTATGAAGTGTTCTTACACATCTGTCCTCCTGTGGAATGTTTGTTTCCAGGCTTTAAAGTAATTACGTAGTTGGTTTAAGTTGGTAACACGTTGATCTGTTATTGACTGCAGTGGACTTCTATCTTGGAAGACATTCCAAAGCATTTCACATTTTCATAAATTCTTGTATCTTTTCTGTGGTGTTTTCATGCAAAGCCACCACTTTTTCGGACAGAGTATTAACAGCAAGCTTTACTCGTATTTTATTTAAATTATCAATATGGAATTACAAGCCCCCTGATTAAACCGTATTTGTTGTTTATTGATTTTCCCAAGCGGGTGAAATCTTGCAAATAGTTTTAAAATATTGTTGGTAAAATTGACTGTGGTGGGGATCCGATTTGTCACGAGCGATTTTAAGTGAGCACGTTTGAAGTTCTGAAACGCTTTACTATGTTATGTAAAAGCTATCGATCTTAAACATATGTAAAATTTAGAGTGGAGTAATGTGGAGTACTCCTAAAAGAAGCAGCGGAACATGGCTTGGTCAGAATACCGGTCGTTTCGCCAACGTGTCAGTTCGCCAACGACCTGTTCGCCAACGTATGAAGTCGGTTCGCCAACGCTTATATGTCAGTTCGCCAACGTCCAAAAACACCTTTTTCGTTGAAAATAATTGTCAACCGCCATATTTGTTATTGAACCTTTCAATGCGCCCCAATCCCCTCTCAAGTTTTATTAGTTTTCTTTATTGATAGTTTATTGCTGGTCATATTCTTTTGCAAACTTGGTGGCTCCTAAAGGAACCGTTTTTTGGTTGTGATTTTTACTGACTTCAGTTTCCATGAGTGGGGCCGTTGAGATGTGAGCACGTTTTAAGCAACTGTGCGGCGGTCTTCTCTTTCCTTTCGTACTTCTCCCAGCTGTCGAATAGCCTCGCCTGTTTCGATACTGCTTCAGTTTTTCATCGGACACAAATGCTAGGATATTGATTAGTAGAAAGAGGTTTAGATAGTTTTACTAATACCTGGAAGCTGCATATGCATAACGTTTTCGAGTTCGATTCCTTACTATAATACTTGGAAACTGCATAGTGTTTTCCCAGTTCGATTCCGAATATTGCGTTATGTCTTTATCTTTACTTTAATGCTCAATAGACTGCATAATGTTTTCTCAGTTTTATTAATTTATAATTAAACAGTGATTAATACCTTCTTCTAGTCTTTTTCTTTCTTGTTGGCCATCAGGACAAACACAAGTGGGACTTGCTTTGCATATTCCCCGGATCGGACGAAAGCATTCACCGTCAGTAGCTGCTTGAATGGGTGTCGCACAAGCTTGAAGGTTCCGTCTATGTACCAGGATTTAGCTTTGGCCAGGGTATTTAGCTGCTCCTGTCTGGCGAAGATCAGATGCCTTCTCTGCTTAAATGTCAGGTCGGCTTGGAAGAAACCGGGAGGGAGACATTCCTTGACCAGTTCGAAGTCCAGATCTTTCGGTTGCTCGCGTCTGAGTTGCTGTCGGAGTCGGTTGGCAGCTCTAGCCACATGCGCAGGCTTAGGGAGGGCTGGGCAAGGTGAAGCAGTCAGTTCATCTAACATGACCTAAAAAAAGGAAGGAAAATTTGACTGTCTCGTCTATGAGATGCTTTTCATCAAGCAGCAATTCTAGTCTCAACACACAGATTCCATGCAGACTGATTCCATTCACGGAAAGCTTTTTGTTTAAGAACATTCCATCACCTATTGTCGTTTTAGTATTTAAACATTTTTTATCTTTCACTTTTTTGACTTGATAATGACGTTAGCCAAACGTTGAAACGTCGTCTACAAATTTCAATTAAAAGTTTTTAAATTTTCTCAAATTTCAGCCTCGGTATTCTTTTAAAGAACATTTTCATTGCTGAGCTCTCTAAATGTCCTCCGAGTCTCTTTTGCTAAGCTATGCTTAAAAAATGAGTGTATGGTTACCTCATCCACTATTGCTCACGCTGACTTGAACTTCTCCTCCAACACCTTACTCTTCACCCGGGAGACTACGGCTGATTATGCTGGCCATGCCTGAAAACCCCGTCTCGTTCTGTCACTGATGCCTTGCAGGGATTCCCTTTCGGACGAACCGTACACTGCCAGTATGTCGCATATGGTCATCAGGAAGTAAGGAACATATTTTATGCTTTCAAAAATGAAGCGATTGATGCAATGAAACTATACAACGAAAGATTTCTGGATACTTTTCTTGAAATTTTTGAAAGCACAAATACCAATTACTTCGAAAAATCGGCAAAGTAGACATTTTAAAGTTGAAAATAGACCGAATACTGGTTTAATATTACAAGAGACACCTTGATCTGGAACATTAAAACCTAGGACGACCACCTCACCTGTCTCATTAACCACGAGGAGTTGGTTTTTCGCCAAATGTCGTCTTAGATTTCTTTTTTGAAAATTGTGCCGGTAAGCACGCGAGAAAATGAGGTTAACAAGTAAGGAACGCTTAATTTTACAAAGTGCAAAAAACAAGCATACCAAAAGATGGCGGAATATCAAAGGCATCCATCTCTTCCTCGATTCTGCTACTCTCCGCAATTGGATCAGTGATCTCACTGCAATACAGGCATCGCCAAACCACCTCTAATCCGGACTTAACAGCATCTCTATACTGCGGTCTCGAAATTCCTGTGTTGCGACGTCGATGTTGCCATTTGTTGCAGTCATCGCAGAGGAGCGCTTCCTGTCTCGCTGTTACTTCCTCATTGCAATAGATACAATAATAGCTTTCCATCTCGAGTGACTCTTGTAAAATTATTTGATCAGCGAAAATACTTCGATAACATGAGTGGATTGAATTGAACAGAAAATCACAGCCCTTTTATACAGCAATGCCTGATTAAGCCGGATCAAAATCGCCGGAATTTGATTGGCAGATATTGTTGGTGCTATCTGTTCTTTGTTGTAGTTACATATCATTAAATGTTTAAACAATATCCTATTCAAGTTGAAAAAGTTCTCACCTCCTTTCCAACATGCCGCACAAGCGAAGTTAATGAGCTCACATTGTTTTTATCGCATTTCTAATTCTTCCCGTAACTGAGAGAAAAGAGACCAGTAGCAGCCTGCAGGCTGTAGGGGGGAAATCTAATAGTTGAGTGGGGGAAGGAAAAAGTTTTGCCGCAAATATTTAATCAGTGTTTCAAACAATGCAAAAACCCTCTGCGAGAGCAGAACAAACACGTAGGCGAAACTTGCGGGAAACAAGTAAACGCTTCTAAGTGCGTAATCAAACAAACATATTTCAACTCGATGGCTCTTTAACTACGCAAATGTTTAATAAAAAGGTTTTACAGCCGGTTTATGTTCACAAATAAAGCCGTGGATGGCGTGGGAGAGAGAGAGGGAGAGAGAGAGAGATTGGGGAGAATGAAGCGAACATTTTCAAGCCAAATCAAACAATTCATCTTGGATCAAAGTCACATTATCTTCTTTTGGTAATTTGTAAATAAAATTCAGATTTATTTTACAAAGTATTTTGGACGTTGGCGAACTGACATATAAGCGTTGGCGAGCTGACATTAGACGTTGGCGAATAGACTTCATACGTTGGCGAGCTGACACGTTGGCGAAACGACCGGTTACCCTTGGTCATGGTAAGCGGGACATACCTGCATTCGACACTGTCTTACTTCACTCAAATTTAAGCAGCTTCCGACGAAACTACTTGACAGACAACATAGTATTGAGTTTTGGGTCAAAAATATCAAAAAGGCCTTTAAATAACACGCTAATGGTGGCCCAAAGATAAAGAAAACTTGATTTCCGGTTCATCAAGAGGATATTTTTGGCAGCCATTAATTGCACCGGAAACGCGGAAGGAGCGTTCCTGCCAGTCCTTCTCCGCATCGCACATTGGACCAAGAACGGAATGCCCGTTTCACCGCCCTATGGACGCCATATGTATAAGCGCCCTGCTGCTGACTGCTGACCAGAACGAAAAGGACTCACTAGTTCCCGATCCTGTCTCTCACGTGTTATCCAAGATGGCGGAGGATGACAATCTTTCTACGGAGCAAGATTCGAAAGATACTGGAGTTCACTGAAAGGATTAAGTGCTGACTTAGAGTGTGTAATTTTCGAGAGTAATGCATCATGTTCCTTTTGGAATAAGGCTGATTATGAGACTCGGAGAGCATCAAACAAGGTAATCCGTTGATTGGTTTTTCTCACAACCTATTGAATACATCAGAATAAAAGCTTTCTTTTTCATTTCTCCGTGTACAGAGTGCTTTTATGTTCAAAGTTTGGAGCCTTTAAAGGACATTGCCTAAGCTAAGTAAATGTATTAACTCGAAAGATATCACATTCACATTCATAACCTATTTCAGAGAGCTATGTGACCTTTAAATAGTATTGCAATAGTAATGGCATATGCTTTACACAGACTGAACTATGTAATGTAGCAAGTTACATAGTTATTACATAGCAAGTAAGGAGCAGTAAATAGCCTTTATATAGCTCAACATAGTTATATGATAAACTTTACATAGCGTTTACATATGTCTGGTTATACAAAGGAATTTTCTTACTTCTTAAATTTTATACATAATAAGAAACTGCATGCTAAACATTTCTTTAAGTTTTTATCTGAAAAGAGTTGAATTTATAGAATAGAAACTGTAATAAACTAAAAATTTGTTTCATTTGAGAAATGTTAAAATTGTTAAAAAGCTGTAGACTATTGCTAGTTTATTTCCAGTTTCCTGCAAAAAATGAAGTTTGGAAGAAACTGTCATTTTCTGGCAGCACCTGATAGATGTATCAAATTCAAGCTATTTCCAGCTTTTGAAAGAACCCAAAACTTGCAAAAACTGGAAAACAATTTCTGGAATAAAAGCTGGAATTTGACTCTGGAATAAGGCTGTCACATTTTAGAAATTTCCAGAAATTTCCTGAACTAAACAGAAAGCTTGAAATTCATTTTGTAAGGGGTCAGTGCCAAATTTGTGCGAAATTCGACTGTCAAAAAGCATCTTGGTACATGGCTTTCTCAAACGAGACTATAATCACCGGAGTAAGCAATGTTTCCGCTGCAATTAAATTCAATAAAAGTTTTGGGTAAATAAAACGGAGGATTTTTGAGGCCCAATTTCAACATGCTGTTTGTCAACAAAAGTCGACCTTTGACCACCAAAGCAGAGGCGAGGTATATTGAAATCACACACGCTAATCTCGATTTATTCACTTCGAAACAATTCGAGACTAGGTGAATTAATAATTTGCTGTATGGGCTCCCTGCCACTCAGCTTAATAAGATCATCGCGTCTTAAATGCGGCTGCTCGACTTGTTTGTAGATCACCACGTTATTGTCATATAACACCATTAGTGTATAATCTTCATTGGCTTCCAGATTTTCTGAGAAAAACGTCCTGGTTTTGATTATCAACAATGGTGGATAAAAAGTCGGACCTTTTGGAGAAACATATGCAAGAGCTTAGCATTGCAGGAAACGAGGGAGACAGACAAGGCAAGGGTTTGGCTTCTTTCAATCTTGGTAGATACTATCAGGGCACAGCTGACTTTAATCAGGCCATAACAAATTACACAGAAGCAATAGCCATTTTAAAGAAACTGGCTGTCAGGGCCGGAGAAGGAGCAGCCTCTGGCAATCTCGGCAACGCTTATCGAAGTCTTGGTAACTTCAAGCAAGCCATAGAGTACCACCATCAACATCTTAGTATTGCAAAAGAGGTAGGGGATAGGGCCGGAGAAGGAGCAGCCTATGGCAATCTCGGCAATGCTTATCGAAGCCTTGGTAATTTTAAGCAAGCCATAGAGTACCACCATCAACATCTTAGTATTGCAAAAGAGGTAGGGGACAGGGCCGGAGAAGGAAGAGCTTATTGCAATCTCGGCAATGCTTATCGAAGTCTTGGTAATTTTAAGCAAGCCATACAGTACCACCATCAACATCTTAGTATTGCAAAAGAGGTAGGGGATAGGGCCGGAGAAGGAGCAGCCTATGGCAATCTCGGCAATGCTTATCGAAGTCTTGGTA
>NC_090871.1:65234467-65256511 GCF_036669935.1 Montipora foliosa | reverse complement strand
TCTGATCTTCCTTCTTCTTTTTGGTACCCCCACCGTTCTGCTCGTTGCTTGTGGAATTTATCTGTTGAATAAAATATATTGATTTTTAACCAAATTATTACTAGTTGTGTACATTTGTTGTCGCCTCTCTGTTCACATTCTTTCGAGTGACCTTGTAACCCATTGACTCCTGGGAGTGAGACTAAAAGATTTTCCTCTAACAACCAGGCGATAAAAATTTCATCAAGTGGAGGCATCCCGGGATGCCTGAACAGTGAATGGTTTAAAATGCCACATTGTCCTCTCTTAAAGACATCAAAATGGGTAAGACATAAGCTAACTGGTAAGTGCCTATGAAGGGAAAACTATGTTTTGCTTTTTTTGAAAGGCCTTTCTGAATGACAAACAGATGGCTTTTCTGCTTTGAAATAGGTCTACGTACCAAAGACTAATTACTCAAATGACAGATTTTCTTGACCAGAACACATTGTGTGTGTTGCTGTCAAAAATTATGTCAGGTCTTGGGAAATTTACGTCAAGCGTATAAACAGTTGTGTACCTACGGTATGCTGTCTTCAAATTTAAATTTGTTTGACCCTCCTTAATTGATCCAATTTAAAAGATGTTATGTTCTTTGCCAAGAGGGGACTGGGGAGAAGAGTTGCCGTGGCAATGTTCTCTGACGTACCATCGACTGCTGCTGCAAGATTGTGATTAACGGTGCATACTTGATTTTGTGATTTTTGCTAAATGGAACTTTTTTGTTACATCCAACAATTTTTAAACTAAAACTTTAATAACTTTGGGAAAGGGACAGATAGATTCAGCAAAGAAAATACAATTTTTGGTAGTGTGTGAAATGTCTTTCATGTAAGCAAAAAGTAGCTTATACTTCATAGGTACTTCAAGTGATGCCCTAAAGGCGGAAACGTTCATACCTGTCTTCCTGTCTTCTTGTCTCTCTCCTCACAACATCTGTGGGATGCGACAAGCAACATGACAATCAAATGGGGAGTTTTAGATTTTTGAAGATTTGTAGTTGCTTGTCTACATTAAATTTCAACTTACACACTTCAGATTTTCGGTGACACCACCCAATTTATGACACCAGTAAATCATTTGTGGGGAAGAACTAGAATATTACACTGATCATGGGAGGCATCTTTGCTGCACAGGCCCTCTGACTATTCACAGTGGAAGTCTGCATGCCATATTGCCCCTTTTTTTCCATTTTGTGTTGTTATTCTTGTTACATGCATGTTGTTACTCACATGAGAAGATGCACATTACCCTATGTATTTCTTATTTCTCTTTTTGTCACTAGGCCAAGGTGTAGGTACCATCCATCATACGTTGCCCTCCCTTCATTGTTAGATTGAGAGTCAAAAAAAAAAAAATTGGACAACAACGGCTGGTGACATCACCGGTGAATTTTGGATTGGTTATATTTTGTTGTTGGACATGCGTCTTCTGTGATCTGTTAGAAAATGTCGTTGTATCAAAAAAAAATTTTTCAATCAAGAATTCTCCTGTCATTGTTTCCTTCACTAGGTTTGTCGAAATTCATCTTTGGAGAAAGATTTGTGTGTAAAAAGCGATAGAAGGGAAACTGTTTCCCTTGTTTACATTATTATTTAAACTGAGGATCATCTAACTTGAAGTCAAAATATACATCTAAGTATGCAATGTTATAAAGTAATGTTGCTTACCTGTCACTACATTGGGTTTGATTTGTTTAGCTCTTCTTGTGTCCCTGCTTTGCCCAAATCTGCTCTTTCCTCTCTTACCCGACTTTTTTCTCTTTTCTTTTCCTCGAACCGAGCATCTGTTGTCCAATAAAGCACCAAACAGTTTTTGTAATGTCTGTTATAATGATGGTCCAAAAATACAAGGGATTAAACAAACAATCGTAACATTTTTAATCATACCGTTTTTGCTTTGTGTTTTCTTTATTTTTGTTTTTTTGCCATGACACCCACCAGTCAGGCAAAAAAAACAAAGGACTAAATAAACAATTATGATCATTCAATACAATAATAAATTGTAATAAATGTAAATGCGTTTTGTTTATACAACATTAGCCTGAACACTGTTCACTTGGCTAGCAAGCTGAGATCAGAGAAAAACGGCCAAACTCTTTAACAATCTGAAGGATAAATCACTTGACACTTAACTAAGAACCTTAAACTTTGCAGGATGTAACCAGATGGCTATTTACAAACCGCATATTGGAGTTGAATTTCAGTGACATACCGGAAACAAAATTCAAACAAGAAGCTCAAACGGTATTTTGAACACTGCGGCAATCGCATGAAAACCCAACTCCCTAACAACTAGACCACACTGCCTCCCTGGTATGCTAGTCCGCGATATGTTACAGGCCCCCCTCTCTTTGCTTGACGATTACTGTCTACACCACCTTGTTTAGTAATTCTAATTTAATGGATAATTCATGTACGAATTGAACTGTTGACATAAAAATCAGCCATTTTTCATGTCTTTCTGCTATTGTCCACCAAACCTTGATCCCTTCAAATTCATGTAGGAGGGGCATCCCATTAGAAGCGGTGACCCAATTGCTATTCTTCTCAGGGAAAAGTACATGTTTGGGTTTCGTTTTGGTCTGGATCAGGGGCCACATACATATAAGGGGAAAAATTCCATATTGAAATCAAGAGAATTTTTTGGATTTGTCCGTACTTTTGTGGGATTTACAAACCAAGTACCAAGTAACATGTACCAAGTACCAATTAGTACTGTTACACTAGTTGTTTAGTCAAAAAACAATCGAGTTTTTTGTTACCATATTATGGAACGTGCTTTTGGTACACTTTATTTGCTTTTATCCTTTCCCGTGCCTTCCTTTCCTTGTGTTTTTTTTTTTTCGGATCTTATCCCTTCCTTGACAAGACTGTATGAACAAGTTATCCAGGAAGCAACAAACCTGTTTATATTTAATGTACCTTGCTGAGGTTAGAATCATTTCATTGTCATTTATACTTCCGCACCTTCCATAAAATACGTGCAGTATGGGAGCACCTTCATGTCACAACCTAGCATGTGTAAACTTCGGAGAGTTTTATGGTAACCGTGATGGAAAACTAGTTACTTTTTGTAGGGTTTTTGTTCTTCTCCTCTCTCATACCCTCTCAACTATTTTTTTCTTTTCCTGACGGATCCTTTGCCTGTTGCAAACAGCTTAATAAGTTATCCAGGAGCAACAAAACTGTTTATTAATATCCTCCATGCAGGGTTCAGGGAAAAAGGTGGTAAAAGCCATGGATATGTAAAAATGTTTTTTTCTTGCAGTCATAGAATTTTATTGAGCAGTCATCAAAAAATCCCGAAAATTATAGCTATTTACGCTTATGCTCCAAAAAACGAGGATAATATAACATGAAAGGACGATGTGCCCACTTGGTGTTTTGTACGTGAAATTTTCACATGTTTGCACATTTTCTAAATTAACTGCAGCATATAATTTTATTGTGTTGCTCAGGAAGCAACAAAAAAATAATGTCGCATTCATTTGTGAATATCCTGAATGGACGTTCACAAGTGAACTGAATGATAAATTTTTAACTTTTTAGATCTAGACTACTTAAACATCTGTCACTTGCCAATACAAACTGTACAAAAAGTATTATGCAAACCAACCTGGTAGATTCCACAGTTGAATTGTGGTCAGGCAATTCTGGGAAAGTCCCAGAAAATGTGACCCTGAAAAAAAAAAGGCAAAGTAGGAGGGAAGTATCATTGCTGAAAAGAGATTGTATTGACAATTCGTTGTTGTTTTAAGCAATTGTTACTTTTTAAATGAATGAATATGGCAAATTCAGTGATATTAAGCTAAGTTTTGATAAACCAAAGGTAACTTCATTTGCATTCTAGCACCAAACTTGAAATAAATCCTTGTGATAGAAGGTAACCCACCTTTGACCTCAGTACAACATATCAGAAGCTCCAAGTGTGCAAACCACACCTTCGTGCCTCTAATACTTGATACTCAAAGTGCCAGGTGGCGTGACCCAATTGTATGTCGTGACGTGTCGACAGGGAACCCACCTTCCACCTTAGCACAACATATCAGAAGCTCCAGGTGTGTGCACACCTTCCGCCTCTAACAGTTGAGACTGAAAGTTCCAGGTGGGAGCCCATTGTATGTAGTGACTATCATTGGGAACCCACCTTCCCCCTTAGCACAACAAAGCAGAAGCTCCAGGTGTGTGCACACCTTCCGCCTCTAACAGTTGATACTGAAAGTTCCAGGTGTGAGCCCATTGTATGTAGTGGACTATCAATGGGGAACCCACCTTCCACCTTAGCACACAAATCAGAAGCTCCAGGTGTGTGCACACCTTCCGCCTCTAACAGTTGATACTGAAAGTTCCAGGTGTGAGCCCATTGTATGTAGGACTATCAATGGGGAACCCACCTCCACCTTAGCACAAGATATCAGAAGCTCCAGGTGTGTGCACACCTTCCGCATCTAACACTTGATATCAAAGTTCCAGGTGTGCACCCATTGTGTGTACTAGCTGAAGAGGAACCCACCTTCCCCCATGGCATAAGATATCAGAAGCTCCAGGTGAGTGCATTCACCTTCCACCTCTAACACTTGATACCAAAAGTTCCAGGTGTGAACCCATTGTGCGTACTGCTGCAGAGGAACCCACCTCCACCACACATAAAATATCAGAAGCTCCAGTGAGTGCATTCACCTTCCGCCTCTAACACTGAATACTGAAGGTTCCAGGTGTGATCCCATTATGTGTAATGGCTTCAGAGGAACCCACCTTCCACCTCAGTATAAGATATCAGAAGCTCCAGGTGAGTTCATTCACCTTCCGCCTCTAACACTTGATACCAAAAGTTCCAGGTGTGAACCATTGTGTGTAATGGCTACAGACGAGGAGCCCACCTTCCACCTCAGCATAAGATATCAGAAGCTCCAGGTGAATGCACTCACCTTCCGCCTCTAACACTTGATACCGAAAGTTTCAGGTGTGAACCATTGTGTGTAAGGCTACAGACGAGGAGCCCACCTTCCACCTCAGCATAAGATATCAGAAGCTCCAGGTGAATGCACTCACCTTCTGCCTCTAACACTTGATACCGAAAGTTTCAGGTGTGCTCCCATGGCTGGACTTCTCTAGATGTACGTGGAATGCAAGTGGTTTCCCAAACTTTATTCATGATAATTTACAGACCTAATAGAAACAGAAATTGAATCTAATTGTCCAATTCTACCACCGTAAGGCCACTTTACTCCAAGTCCATCAACTTCATACCTGGACTTTGCATGTAAAGCCCTATATGCCAATTCATTTTGCCCTAGCTTTTCCCCATCCAAAACCCAAATCCAATTCCTGTGTCTGCACCCCTACCACATTGCTTAGACTATCAGACTCCTTTCTCGCTCAGACAGATCAACCACTCCTGAAACAATATTTCTCACATTCATTGTAACAGGAAATGCTCTGCCAGTATGTTTTACTTACAATGTATAGTTATGCAGTGTGTACTACACAACCATGATTGTACTTAATCAGTAATGATGTACTTATGCACTTATGATTCTGTTATAATTTCAATTCTTGCTTTGGAATTTTATGGTTTCTAAGTATGTACCCTATACTACTACTACTACTACTACTACTACTACTAATAATAATAATAATAATAACAATAATATTGTTATTATTATTATATTTATTATTGATTATGATTCTGATTAGGATTAGGATCATTATTATCATTATTATTAGTACCGTTTAGCCTCCACCTGTAAGCACTAAGGGATGGAACAGTTCCATACATGTAGGAATTTTGGAGTGGCAAAAATCAGAAATTAGGATACCTTTAGCAATTTCTTTGATCAAACATGCACCACTGCCTCAAGGTGGTTAAATTTAATGCCGTAATTAAACGAAGAACAAATCTTGCAGAAACAGTGACTTCCCAGGGCCATATACCCTCCATACAGAAATGGTCCACCCCACTTGCACTTACTTCTGTATGAGTCATTATGTTCTTTACTTCTCCGTCCTGTGAAAACAACAACAACAACAACAAAATTAATAATCTCATTCATGATGATTAGACTGAGTATAATGAAATAACATTATTATGATTCTTGGCTGTTAATAACAAATAATATTATTCTTGTTTGATAATGGAAATAATATTATTATTCTTGTTTGATAATGGAATGATAAATCAGTATTTTTTTAAGTACCTTTTCTATGAGTTTGAGAACTTCTCCACCTTGGACACTGTCTCGGGGATAATAGATCTCCAATCCACTTTGCTTTTGACAACCAATAACAAAGTACAGTGGAAGATCTTTATGACTGCCCAACCAGTCATACACTTCCTGTAAAATAGACCATTTGGGTAATAATTATAGTAGGATTAAGAAACTAAGGATATTTCAAGTTAAAATATGACAGTTCATACAAGGATACAATGCGGGGTTGTATGTGTAGATGCATTATGCCTCAGAAACCATGGCCTTAATCTGAAGAAAGCACTTTTTTTTTCATCTTAGGTTTTTAATAATCCCCTTTCTTTTTTTGAATACAAGATGCAACAACAATGTTTGAGGCTTATGGAGACTATTTTATGGTTGAAATTTAGCTGCGATTTTACAAATGACGCAAAAGTTTATTCACTTATTACTGGTGGTCGTGGTTAATATATTGTTAAAATTATCCTTCACTAAGTATTCACTTCATCACCTGATAGAACCCATTCCTCCTGAATCTTCTCTCCAACAAACCGATGGTGTGTGGACCTTAATCAGCACCCTTCTGTGTCTTCTGGAAGCACTCTTCTGCTCTCACAGTCTCACTTTATTGATCTGCAAAGGCACCATTTTAACAGAAAGTTAAATTAGATATTATGGAGGGTGTAAACTGCAAGTTGCTTGCTTAACTCCCTAATTTATTTAGAACTGCTATACAACACTGTTTCTCATACTGTAAACATAACATTAATTTTAGTGCACTGTAACTCACATCATCTCTTGGAGAACTAACTGCTGGTAATTCTTGCACCTGCTGGATGGAATAAATATATTAACATTTTTAAACAGGGTGACCACTTGCAAACATTTTATGTTGTAAGGTATGAGCAATGTACTGATTATTGTAAAGACACAGCAGGCATTTGCAAAACAATGTATCGCTAAAACATGTTACATTAAATTGTTGACTTTGCTGTGATGAGTATAATGGGATGTGTGCCTGACTTGAACATGAGCGATACTGTGAAATTTTAGCTGTCTTTAATCTTTGAGGGGGTGGGGTTCTCCTCCTGATATTGAACACTTGAGAGAATCATTTAATGTTACCTCAATTCTCACTTGTGGTGATACTTTCACTGACTTTGTTTGTTCCTGCTCTGCACTGCTAAATGAGTGAAGGCAGACTCAATCAAAAAATAACATATTATTTTAAGACACTAAACTAATACAATGGTGAAACCAGCCTTAATTTAGTAATGCAGATTAATAACAAAAGTGTAATATCCACGTTCAATAATGGATGGGCATGGCATCTAATATATGTAGCGAAAGGGAGCAGACAAACAACACAGTGTAATTTACTGAAAGATACATAAAACTAATCTATGCATAGTGCATCTTAATGAATAATCACCACATTAATTACCTTTGAGGCATCACATCTTGCTGATAGGATATACTCCTCATCCTGTTTTTTCTTTAAGGCCACTTCTTGTACTTTTGTTGTTCTATAATGGTAAGACAGAAGTTACTTAATGTACCTGACTTCTCAAATTAATTGCTTGCTTCCAAATCCAAAGAGTTACTTAAAGTTGTAAGATTAATGCAACAGCAATCCCCTATACAGATGGGAGGTGTGGAAAGTGTGTATAGATCACAAGGAATGTTAATGCTATCTTTATGTTAATGATTGCTTAAATTGATTATATTTTGCCTTCCATATTAGAATTCTGCAAACCTTCAATTCTTTTATTGTTTAAAGATCCTGCCAACTGATACTGAAAAGTCATTGCTACCAAATGTTGTTGGGAAGGTTGCGGGATCAATTCACTTCACACCTAATTCGATTTTTCTAACTATTAGCTGAAGTATTTGGGAAATACCATGCTCTTGTGGCCCCCCTCCCCCATATCAATGTTTGGTTCTTCAGGTAAGAAAGTCACCATTTATTTCCCTGGAAAATTCCAACATAGATAAAGGGGAGGGGATTATTTTTAAAATGGAAGCTACCTTCTCAACACTTTTGTCCATGATTGTAGTTTTAAAAATGTGACAAAAGTTAACACGTGAAATATCATAATTAGCGTTAATTAATTAATAACTGCGATGACCAGCATCTCAACTTAATTATATCTGCAGTTCAAATGCATAGTTTTACATGCATGGCTTTCATACATGTATATTAACTTTCATAATATCTATAGCGTCTGCAGGCTCACTATGAACTCACAAAATGACCACTCCCAAATGTCATGATAGCTCAACTGGTAGAGCACTATATTATATATTGCACCGGTAGCACAGAGGTCAGGGTTCAAATCGCATTCAAGCCTGTAATTTATCAGGCTTCCCTTTTGATACTGCTCAGGTAACGTTAATTAATAACTGTGATGATAAGCATCTAAACGTTAAAATAATAATTTTGTTATGCAGTGGCCCCTTTCAAGGGTGATTCATGTTGAGATATTAATTTTAGTGAATCCCTAATTTAGAAATCATTGGAAAGGACACTTTAAATAGCGGTTGGCTAATTCAATGGTGTCACAAAGGTGTGCATTCATCTCACCTGTTTATCATCACTACTTGTATTGCTTCCATGGCTTTTTCAATGGCATCACTAAACTCACATGCAGGAAATACACCTTTAAGAAATGAAAATTTTTGTCTGCAATTATTATTGGTATATTCAAAGAAGGGAGGGGGGGGGGGGTATTCAGAGAACTGGTTGGGGGTTGAAAGCAGGATCTCAATTCAAGGGCACAATACCTTTATAGAGTATAAGGCAATAATATAAGGACCTTCAAGCTTGACGGTAAGTTAATAATAAATGAAATTTTACAGGTTAAAAATCCTGGCTCGCAATTAAATTAATTACTTAAGTGCTCGAAGGTTAAAACTCTATACCCTTGATATTATTGTAACCTAATGTTAACTACATGTATATTGTTACATGTACCTGTAAATTTCTCCACAGTCATTGGTACTCGTAAACTGCGAAGTGAAGGGGTACAAATCATCAACTGGGGTAACCGAAGACTTTGTCCCCCTAAATCTTGTAGTGCTGCAGATGAAAGAAATTTAGATTTAAAACAAAACTGTATAGATCTACTGTCACAGTTAACAAAGGTGAGGTATTTCAAAGGAAAATAATGTGACTCCAGCAATAGTGTGGATTAAATTATCATTTAGGGAACTTGTAGCCACATTAATTCTGTGCAGTAATATTGCCCCATGTCTATTTTAGAAAATGTCTTGGCAAAATTCACTTCATTATTCATAGCTTCAATAATTATACTTGGTACTTTCCAAGTGTTTTTACAAAAATCCACTATGTATTTAAAACTTAAGGCCATTCTCACAGCCCTACCCATCATTCCTTCAACACTGTCTTTGCTAGAAATCCAAACTAAAGGATCCGCATCACTTGCCATTCTTTGTGACACATAGTAGTTACAAAGGTCTCTAAAACAAAAACAATAATTATATGAAGTTAAGGACGTTCGTGCCCGAAATGTTCCCACGTACAGATTGTTTTTAAACTTTTCACGCAGAAAGGTAATGATCTACTTTTGGCAAAAAGGCAAGAAAAAAAAAAAATGGGGGGTCACCGTGCTCCTTTTCGAGATCATGAGGTGCACTTTTTTGAAGATTGCGTTACTTTAAGATGATCTTGTCTTACGACTGTAAGCCATAGAAAAGCTACATTAGGGAAATTTAGATCAGGTAAACATGCATACTCAATTCAACATAACTAATATAACTAAATTAACCTTTGCAGCTGATGTCTTTTTCTGAGGTGAAATAGACCTTGAAAAACGATACATATTAGTCTAAGAAAGAAAACTTCGGTCGCACGAGAGCCCACAACTATCCCATGATGCCACAAGCTTTCACGTTCCATTCTTGTGGAAATGTTTGCGCCTTTAGCATCGTGTTTACTTTCGTGGTCTGCGTCGGATGCATGACGTGTGCGTGACATGTGCGAAAAAATGCGCAGTAGCAATGGCAAACATCCTCAAGTTTAAACTAACAGACTTGGCCGTCTGTATAGATGTACTTCCAATGATGGAATAAAATATTGTTTTATTTTAACACATAACATATATCAAATTAGAACATTATCATCTTTGGCCAATTAACAGACTGGGTTCATTTGAAAACTCACCTTAACATCTCACTTTCCTCTACAGTTAAAAAGCTTGCTTGATTAGTGATGAACACTAAACCAATTCGTGGCCCCTTATTGATGTGCTGACAAAGCTGAAACGGGATTATTATAGTTACAATAATTATTGAAAAGAGATATCAGGGTTCGGGGTATATAGCCATTGACACCTCAAATGCCTGGCATTAGACAGAGTACAATCTGTTAAGTCTCACTCCTGGGAGTCAATTAATGGTAAATGGAAGGGTATATTATAGTTTTTGACTGATTAATGGCAGAGTACATAGATTTTGACAGCTTAAAATGCTATTTCTGACAGTTGTAGGCTGCGAAATTGGCAGAAATAGATATTTTGACGGCACAGACCAGAGCACTGGGTCTGGTTGTCTGGTGGGAATTATGGGTAATTTGTTGTACAAATAGTGATCCGTTAGGGATTTGAATCAGTCTAGGTTCAGCTTTCTTCACCTACTTTTTTGTTAAATTTTCCCCTTAGCCTCCATAGGGTAGTGGCACTTGCATAGGGTTTGGAGAATACGTTCCCTCATTCCCGAAGGGTTTTGGGTTTTCGTATCCGGCAGGTGCCCAGTGTACTTTTCCTTTAACAAGCTTTTAGGAGGTCAGTACCATTAAGTATGCTTACGCATTGTTATGCTAGAGCGGAGTTTGTATGCATAAGGTAAGCAAAATAAACCGGCTTGTGGCGCTTGCTGTCCTACATGCCCATGTATCTACACAGTTGTGTTGTGATTGACTTAGTCGTGTTGTGTCTGATTGAATAGTGGAGTCAAAATTCATCAAATGTAACAGTTAGTGATAAATAAGTATAATTCTACAAGCATGTTTATTATAGGTTATTAAAGAAATGTGCCTTGGTAATTATCAAACAAAATTATTGGAGAACTAGGAATTTGAAGTCTTTCTTAACTAACAATTTAAAAAATACTGGGTTTAAAATCCCTATTCCCAAGCCCCTCTCTCCCAGTGATCACAAAAACACCCATTCAAATTGGGTGGTTGGGTTGGTACAAGGCATGGATTTTAACAAAATCTCAGCCTGATTATAAAGTGAGTTTACCTTTAAACGAAATCACACTTGACTTACACATTCAAAGGATATGCCAACAAAGGGTAAACCAGTTACGTTTGCATGTCTCATTGCTGCATTTATTGGCTGCATTTGTGATGTATGCAACAATCCTAAAGAAAATGAAATATGTTATTTTGCATGTGGTGATTACGTTTAGATACTAAAATAAGTAACTAATTAAACTCATTGAAAGATAGAGAAAAGCCCTTTTATGGAATTACCTGGGTAATATAGCCCATCATCACAGTTGTCCACTGTGATTAAACCAACTGCAAAATTAAACCAATAAAAACAAAATGTAAGAGATATCTACAATACCCGCTTATTATATTATGAGAAGCTCATGACCTTGAAACGTTTGACTCTGGTTCAGGGCTTGGGTTTTTTAAATTTAAAAATTTCATTACTTATATCTAACAAAGCTCGCATTTTCCTGCACATATGCAGCTTCACTTTGTCCATATTTGGCCACAAAATTGGTGTCCAAAAATCCCCTGCTTTATTCCAAGGAGAGTTGTATTACATTAAATGCTTCAAGGTCATGTGTTTCGGTTTGTTATTACTTCATAATGGTTGTAAATAGCCATTGATTTTTTTAACTTAGTCTGCCTCCAACACTGACAGTCGCTTTAGGTAGAATTTTGTTTTTACTAGGCTTTTGGCATTTACAGATAAACATTCAACTCCACTGATATTGACTTAACCAATTTACAATCCAGTATGTCAGTACCTGTTGTGCCTGCCTCATGATACTGTGGTCCAAAATGCCCTAGATGGGACCAAAATTAAACTCATGAGAGAGGTGCATACATGAACTCTGACCATTACAGTTGTAGCGTTAAGGATTGAATCAACACTAATCTCAAGAAACCCTCATTTTCAGTTCATATGTGAATCGTACACTAGGTAATATAGGAATTTATTTGCTTCTTGAATGAAAATTGTTATGACTTTTCCTCGCAGCAATCTTGTGTTGTCTTAACCGAGAGGAGATTGGGTCAAGACATCTGGGTCAGCCAATCCAGCCAATGTTGAATTATGCTGCCCCTCATCCAAGATTTGAATTGATCACACTTGCATGGTGCGTACATGGCGTACAAACAGTTTTGGAAACAGATTGCGTTTGAGTTGTACCTTGGTTGTTGCAAAATTTTGCCCAACAGCACCCCAATCACCTCCTTGGGTATAACAACTATTGGCATTTTGTATTATTGCTCGGCTTTGGCATTGTTTTTAATGAAAAAATAGCCAATGCTGTTGCAGTTTACACATTTACTTTAAAAGTAACCATTATCCTATTAAGTATCATGAGTATTGGCAATTTCTTGCCCTCGCCTTTGCAACGGCTTTGTTGGACAAGGCCCAATTTTCCCCCATTGCTGTTGTCAGTGTATTTTACCTCGCAAACAGGTTGTGGCATTGATAGCCAAGTTTTAGCTTTATTCAGGGGGCATAGTGCATACATATATTAAATACCTTTGATGCATTTTTTGCTGTCATCAGTAATCAAACGATCTACAAAACAAAGATGAAGGTACAATGTCAACATGTTTCAGTAGTCTGAAACACCTTTATCGGAAGTTCCACTCTGGGTAGGATCCCAGTTGGGGTTAGGAAGCTCTCTTTTGTAGCCCTTATTAGAATAATGTGGTTATCTCAATTTACCTGGAATTATCGTATGGAAGGTTTAGCCATTTTTCAGCGATGTTTCAACTGTTTCACTTTATGCAGGTTTATATTATTTCTTTAACTCTTTTGTACATGTAGTATGAAAGCCTTAACGAGAGCAGGGCTGGTGCAGTGGTGCCTTCCATGAATCCCGCCCAGGTTCAGTTATCAGGTTCGCTGCCATATGTGGATTGAGTTTCTTGGTTCTGTACGCTGCTGTGAGAGGTTTCTCCCTGTGTACTCTGGTTTTCCCCTGTCCTCAAAATCCAACATTTGATTTGGTTTGTACTCTCCCCAATCAGTAGAGCACTTGTGCTCTGCTAAATAACCTTGAGACTTAAATATAGTGATTATTATTATTATTATTATTATTATTATTATTATTATTATTATTATTATTATTATTATTATTATTATTATTATTACTAATTATTATTATTATTAAGTGTGAAATTAAACAACCGACACCCTGCTGGACCCTTTCACTTCTGTAATCTAATGCATGATAAGCAACCTCTGCTTATATCTGTTATAACGTCTGCCTCTTTGCACAAGCTGGAAAATTACATACCAGTAGCTCTGATTTGATGGACATTTGAGCTGACCACAGTAACAGGTTCTTCAATGACATCATCATTCTCAGGAGGTTCCTGTCCTCTTGCTAAGAAAACTCTGGTTGTACTGTATTTGTAGTTTGAAACTATCTCATTCCCAGATAGAGAGGAGCCAACATAGAAGAGGGCATGATTCCCTGCACTCTTTGACTTATAGAAGCTGATTGTGCTGTCAAAATGAATACATGAGATGTATAAATCAAACCTATAGGGATAACATCTGTTTACAAACATTGCTTTTGTTATTCAAATGGGCCAACCACAGGAACAAAAGACCCTCTGTTTTGACAGCCAGTGAGGCTCTGGCACATCAATGACAATATGACGTCAACTATATCTTCACTCTAATCAAGCAGGTATCTGTTCCCACCCGGCAATCATGTAAAACAGTTGTTACGCTTTTTCTACTTTTTTCAGCTTCACTGTTGGTTTTCCGTGTTTTAAATGAAGTTGAGCCACTTAGGGAAGTGGGGAAGTACTTCCCTAAGTGGCTCAACTTCATTTAAAACACGGAAAACCAACAGTGAAGCTGACGACTGCCCAGCAATAACTTCGGGCTGTGATACCGGGATGGCCTGGGAACGAAAGTGTTGGTTAATATTTTCTTGCCATTTTGGGACATCCTCTAGACGTCGTAATTGCATTGTAGTTGCTAAAACTCTCCAGCCAGAGGGCGGAGGAGGCGGCTGAAAATTCAGGCTATATTCCCGAATTCGTATTGGTGACAACGAACAGAAATTTGCGCCAGCGAATGGAATTTAGCGGCAGGAAATACAACTTAGCGAATATGAGGTTGTTTTAGCAAAGATGATGGCTACGCCAGCGACAACGCCATTCAGAGCAATTGGTTGCTGTCACGCTTGAGAGAAACACAGTGTAACACTAGTGTTGACACTACTTTGGTATCAACTCTTTGGGGTTTCATTATCATTGGTTAAGGAAGGAAAAAGTAATAGTGCTGCACATGCAGCCCGCATTTCGATAGACCTGTTTAAGGAATATTACAAAGAGCGAGTAACATTCCAGGTCGATAACGGCCCCTGAAACGACCTGAAACCGCACGTTTAAAAGCATTTATGGTGAAGCGGGCTCTGCGCTATATTTTAGACGCTTACTCGGGCTCTTTATTCTAGGCGCAAGAGGGGTTTTCTTGTGTTCAAGGTCCGAGAGAACGTCGGGCTGACGAGTCAAAGACCATGTTTGCCACTCCCCTCCTTTCTGTTGGAATTTGATCATAAAAGATTCCTATCGTTAGTGGGAAAACGAGATTTCTCCTACTTGAGGATTTTCCATTTAAGAAAATAGCCCACCTTTTTATTACAACTCAAGTTGTTAAATTGGAATTATTCAATCCCCCCTAAGAACAGCCACAAGGATTACGAAACATAACAATGAAGTGTTAACTTGAAACTCTCATCATAGCAGAGCAATGTCTGCCAAAAATGTCGATCATTTCTGAATTGATGTATTGTTTCACTACTCGGGAGATTAAAAACGACAACGTGTTCTGGAAAACAAAATTAAAAAACGAATACTTTTTAATTTTGATATGATATTTTTCACTTTGCTGCTTTGCGCATGTTACATTAAAGCTTTCCTTCATAATATTGGAACGAATCTTCTAACACCAAAGCATCAAGTCGGTAACCTTTTTCTCAATTAAATGTAGGCTAAGCTTACCTGGTTGACCCGATCTGCGGTATTTCTCTCTTCAGCAACGTTAAAATTGCGTCCGAAGCCATCCCTTTTGAAAACTTAACGCGTTTACCATCTAATGACGATAAATCCACATTTGTTACGTTTTGGCCAAGCCACACAAATGTCCTTGTGGGCTTGGCACCCGCATTCCTGGTTGTAATTCGGCTCGTCGTTTCTGGGGACGAGCTGTTGAACAAAGGACCAACAGCATTTGGTCGACTTGTTAACCTTTCCTGTTCGAGATCAATCGATTGCAAAACAGAAGACATGGTTGAACTTAAGCTACTAAATAATTCTTCGGACATCTCACAAAAAAATCCTCAGTGCAACCTGGCAGAGGTTTCCGGTATCAAATAGCATAAAGGACAAAAGACCCACGTCATGTGCTGAAGAGGAAACTACAAAACCAATCAAATACAATGAAACCATATGGTATCGCATCAAAGGTCACCTAAAGCGCGATCCAAAGCTGCTGTTATAGCCCGTTTACAGGTTTAAAGCTATAGAAAGAAACCATTAGACGAAATAGGAAAAGAAACTTTCACTTAATCTTATTCAGATGCCTTTTATGGAAGGGTCCGTGTCCGCGATTATTGTGTTGCTAATTGTTTTCTCGCAAGCCGACACAGGTAACCCAAAATATAAATAGAACCCCTAGCTCATGGTAGCCATGTCATTTTTAACTTCGATACAAAAAAAAAATTGTTTTTCAGATGTCGCGCTTGACCCCCAAACAGTTGAAGTATTTGTCAACGAGGTACACGATCTCTACTTTCTCGCCAAAAATTCCATAGAGGACCCGAATGTAAGTAATGAACGCTTGTCGGGGCTTAAAATCAAACTGGAAGCAGCCATACAACATCTCAGGCGAATCCACTGGACTTTAGAAACATCAAGGCCTTGTTCAGAACCAACGTTACAGATGCTGGTAACAAACCTTCTTAGTTTGGAAGGCATACTTGGTCGGATGATTGAACAATACAGTTGTTTAATTCCTTTCCTAGCGGAACACCTCTGCTACAGGGCACCATTATCAGCCACGAGGAGCGTTGGCAGACCTTCATATATAATCACCAAGGAACAACTGGAAGTTATGCGCGCATACGCTTTGTCGTGGATGGATATCGCAAAAGCTCTCGGTAATCCATGCAGTGCACTAATGACTAATGAGCATAGTATGTACTTGTAAGACATGAAACGTGTGCAAACTTGACAACATGCATTCAAGTTGTGTAAAAGGCAGAGCCTACAAACTTAGCAGAATACTGTCCGACACGAGAAGCCTCTCGTTTACTTAATAAAATGGGTGATACTTTAATAAACTTGAAACAAATATACGAAAATTGTTTCTCCCTTAACAATATAAGCAAGTTCAATACCTTTTCAAATGGTTACAGCCCTAAAAACTGAAAGAAATACACTTTGTTTCAATATTATGAAAGTATTAGTCATTTTCTTACGTTTTCGAGCAGTTTATTGTATTTGTTAGCTTCCCTTTAAGTTTGTAAGCTTTGCCTATTACTTTTTTTTTTTATGTCCGTGTATCAGTGTTCGTCATTAAATGATTTGTATGCAAGTTTTAAGGTTTGTACGCCTCTCATTATGTTCGGGTGCCATTAATTAACTTTGCGTTGATTTTTTTCAAGTTTGCTTGTGCTCTATCAATTTGTATACAAGTTACCAAGTTGGTAGGCGTTTTCTGTCGATACCGGCCACGATATTCGTGACAAATTGTCAAGATTCTCAAAACCCAGGCGGGTGTCAAAATGAAATCAACGTCGCGCAGACTGAAGTGAAGCTGTGCTTAACGGTCCAAACGTTTTGAAATGAAGTTTTTTTTTTTTAATTGAAGTTTTTGAAGTGTTTTTGAACACTTCAAAAACAGGGAAAACGTCAAAGTTTCTGTGAAAATTTGGAGAAAAAAAATTATCGTGACTAATTTTATTCCTGGTTTTCGTCATGTTTTATCATTCTTAGGCGTCATAACGGTACCACATCACTAAACCTAGTCAAGTCCCTAGAACAAGAAGGACTTGACATCTTTATCCTGTGCAGAATTATTTGATAAACAAAATGATATTATAATTGTATTCGTTTATCTCTAGGTGTGTCGATTTCTACTATTTGGCGTAGGAGGGTTTACTTTAGTATGGGAAGGCAGCACCAGCGGGGAAGAAGGACTTTGACTTCGGCTGAATTGCGGGAAGTTGTCGAAGAAATAAAGAGCAGATCAATGGATGCAGGAATAATCATGATCGAAGGGGAATTAGCAGCTAGAAATTTGTATGCATCACGGTCTGATATATCCGACGCGCTCATTTCCGTGGACCCAGTTGGTGCAAACTTGAGGTGGCGCAACCTTACGCCCAGGGTGACTTATTCCGTTCCAGGTAGCCGCAGTCTTATTTAAGTAAAATCTATCAATGGAATATTTATTCTCAACCCCGTTATTCCTAAAATGCAACATTGATAACCCATGCTATTCATGTCAATATTTTTAGTGGTGACATTTTAGGTGCAACCCAATTTAGGGCCGCTTGAGCGCTTTATAGGCACAGCTTTCGTCTTTCACCAGTATGTGCACGACTTGGCGTCTAATTTGGGTTTGATGGTTTTCTAATCTACTCGGAGAACTTTTTTTCTCCGAGTAGGAAGCTTATCATAACGATTGTCCCCGATTCTTTAAATATCCCTATCAATTTTTTACGCATAAACTGATCAGAAGTTTTTAAACCCTTCCATCTTCAGCCCCGAACAGTCTTTGGCATTTAGATGGCAACCACAAACTGATAAGGTAAGGTAATGTAAGTTAAGTTACTTTTTCTGGCAGCACGGGAAACCCATCCTATCACGCAGCGCCCAGCGCAACGTCTACCAATTTTTTTAACTGACTTCTTTGCGAGAAAATGTAAGTGTACAAAGCCACCGATTAAATCTACGGTTCAGGCGCTGGTAAGTTGTAAAAGTCATAACCATCACAATACTGTCATTTTACAGGTGGCGTTTGGTTGTTCACGGAGGTATCGATGGCTATTCGAGGCTGGTTGTCTACCTTAAATGTTCAGATAACAACAGAGCAGCGACTGTGGCAAGTCTTTTCGTTTCTGCAACGGAAGAGTTTTGTTGGCCGTCAAGGATACGGATCGATAAAGGTGTAGAAAACGGGGAGGTTAAGCGGCTGATGTTGCAGAGAAGAGGAGAGGGTCGAGGTAGCGTTTTACAAGGAAGTTCCGTGCACAACCAGCGGATAGAGAGACTTTGGAGAGATATGCGAAAAATGGTCACAGAATACTTTAGGCGTCTTTTTTATTTTTTAGAAAACCAAGCTCTTCTTGATGCTACTAGCGAAATAGACCTTGCTGCACTGCACCTTGTATTCATTCCAAGAATAAATAACAGTTTGAGGAATTTTAAAGCATCTTGGAACAACCACAAATTATCCACAGAGAACCAGAAAACCCCTAACCAGCTCTACATTCTTGGCATGTTACGGATGTTTGGTTCCAACCACAGTGCAGTCAGAGATTTCTTCGAGGAAAACATAGTTGCCGAAAATTATGGGGTCTCTGAACCAGAAATAGCCGACGCCATATTACCAGAGAGAAACGAGGTAGTGGTCCCAGTCAATGCGGTATCGCTTTCCGGCGAATGTTTAGTTGAGCTACAAAGATTGGTAGATCCCCATAGTCATGATGGAAACCATGGAATCTCGATGTACATTCAAGCAAGGGATATCATCAACAGACACCACAGTCCATAGATGTTAAAGCAAGGTTACTGTAGACTATTCGACCAAATCCCAAGTTTCCCTCGAAGGTTTTTTTTGTTTTAATCGGGTTCCTATTAGAATGGGGGGGGGGGGGGGAGGGGAAGGGACTAAGGAAACTGGGGTAATCATGAAAACAGTTGCTGATCATTAAGATTAAAATTTAAACTTTAAAAACGTCAAGCCTTTGTGTATATGTATTAAATCCGCTGTAATTATCTTGACTTATGATGATTTTAACTTGCAAAGATTATTGCATTTATGAAATAACCTTTTTCCCCTTAAGTGATGTTTCGTCGTCGCACATGGTAATTTGTTATGTGCTTGTGATTGTCAATAAAGTTAAACCCTTCTGGCTGGGGGGAGTAACTACTGAATACCATGCCAATTTTGTTAGCATTCGGCGGTGTTTTCAGCAGTTAAGCTGGCTGCGGTTTTTAATCTATAGCAGAGAATTCCTCTTGCTGTAAATTTGTGCATGTTGCTCATAAAAAAGGATGTTAGGTTGTCGGTCACAGTTTATTGCTCCGCAATATAGCAACTCTTTTTCGGTCGGCAAATTTCCCTGCAAAATGGATATAGAGCCAAAAACTAATTAAAAAAAAAAAAACTTTAAAGGTCGGAAAATGAGATATACAGAGAAGAATATATTTAATCCAAATTTATCTGGGTTAACCAGGATTTACGAAGCACTTGCGGTTTTCACCACCCTGTATATGACAGCAAGGGGACATGTCGCGAATATTTGGCCGGGTTGGATTGCACTGAAGGTGTCAAAACCTAATTTGCATTCTGTTATGCCAAAAGTATACAGCATTTTAAAGCTATGCCGACAACCCGTTTCTGAAGCACTTTTGGGCCAAAACTTAAAAAGAAAAGAGCTTTTAATATAACGTAAGGCTCCAATAAAATATTTCATTCAGCGATCAATCGAGGAGCGAAAAATACAATGCCGAACATTTCTTTACGCCACTACCAGTTGGACGAAAATTGTCTCTTCCAAAAACGATCATTACCGTTTCTATTAAAATGTTTTCATAATGGTCACTATAACGTTTTCACTTTAAATTCTAAAATGATACTTCTACTAAATTTTTACACTTCGTCACAAAAGACAAAGGTCACATACAGCAATTTTCCAGATGAGCTGAGGAAAAAAAGTTTAAACCCAATTCTAAAAATTGTCACAATGTCAACTTGTTCAGCAAAATAGTTGGAAGATCATGCTTATCAAATTAAAGTAACCTTGACCAGAAAACCAAAGGTTCTTTGCTATTTCAAATTTTTTCCTGCGCGAGCTCATTATCACTGTCATCAGATTTTATTAAGAGGATGCTATTAGGGGTGCAGGGATGGCGTAGTGGTGAGAGCACTCGCCCCCCACCAATGTGGCCCGGTTTCGATTCCCAGATTCGGCGCCATGTGTGGATTGAGTTTGTTGGTTCTCAACTCTGCACCGAAGCGTTTTCTTTGGGTACTCTGGTTTCCCCTCTCCTCAAAAACTAACGTTTGACCTGATTTTCGTTAATTGTTAAGTTCAGTTTACAGTGTCCTAGTACTCCAACACTACCATAATCATACCTCAGACCACAATTAAGGAGTGTGCAGAATTTTCGCCCTCGAGAGAGTCAGACCTCTTATTTGGATAGTTTACTCTTCAGAACTGTGTTTCAGATGTTAGCTGTGCAAAAGACGTGTAATCGAAGTCGAAATGAAGTAATTAAGAAAAAGGAAACTGAAATAATTGTCTTCGCTTTTTGTATTTTTACACTTCGTAACGTTACTATTATGATAGCTGTGTTAATAGAACAATGATCAATATTTTGGGTCATATAAATAAGACGTCGAGCCTTTGCTTTTAACAGTGCAATCGACTAAGGTGATTGCTTTTCGCGCTTTATTAGCATGCTCATGAGATTTCCGGAAACAATAATTCTGTGGAAGTGTGAAAAATTGGAAGTCAACACTTGCGTATTAAACATACCAGAGCCCTCGTGCTGTTTTTTACAAGTTTTACAAAGTTTTTTGCAGTTTATAATTTACCAAGCGACTCAGAATTAGTCGCGTGGTATCTAAGCAAAAATAAAAAGCCAAAATTCGTTAACAGTAATAACTTGAATGAGGGTGTGAGTTAATTCTTTCGCTCATTCTGAACTCGGTACGTTACTATGCTGATGTCAAGGGGATGAAGCATTAAGTGACACTTGTCACTTTTTAAAGAGGTTTTTGCTACAGTAGAATCCCTCGGGAATGGCATTCTTGTTACGTTAATGAATATAGATCAATTACCGGTTGGGCTACAATCACAAGACTCGTATCGGGTTGTAAACAAGGCATACCAATCTGTCTCGTACTCTTGCCAACTCTGTGATTCCTCAACGGTTGATGTAATGGAGCACCTGATCGTTGTAAATGAAATTCCAACTGACTTTGAGTGCCAGGTTTGGTAAGTTGAACTCCAAGCTGACAGTCTTATTATTACTCACTGATTAAAGATCCTGTTGCTAAATGAGTTTTGGGAAAGACAGAAGTCCAGTTTTCAAGAAGTTGTCGAAATTGCAACCAAAACGTACTTACAATTAATTTTTACTAAAACGACATTTCGTTCTCTAGCATGGTTGTAAGATGCCATCCTTTTCATACCACAAAGGCACATTTAATTGCTTTACTCAGCCTTTCATCGGTGGTTTCATCTAACACTTGCAGGCTGCAGACCACAGACCTAACCCTAACCCTAAATCACAGTTATTAAAATCTTACCGTTTTCACTTTAAAATTGGTGCTTAGACTTAAATATTGTTTATCAGCGAAAGTTGA
>NC_090871.1:65194467-65229467 GCF_036669935.1 Montipora foliosa | reverse complement strand
TCCTCTAAGTTATCATTTATTTATTTATTCTTTTTTACCATTTACCAGGATAAGAATACCCTGGAATTGCGAACGGGTGTGTCAATTGCCAGTTTTCGTTGGACAATAGATGGGTTTAAGGAGCGAGTAGCCGAGAAGATGACATTAAGTCAGAGCGTTCCACTCACAAGTACAGATTTTAATTCCGATGGAAAACTATGGAGGATGCTAATGTTCATAGCACCTCCAAAGTGCAAAATGTACGTACAATTGCGATCAGCAGTCTCACCCGTGCGAGTTGCTGTAAGGTGAGTGAGTGCACTGATTTCTTTCCTTTTTCTTTTACAAAGATAAAGTATTTAATGAATTTGAGTTCTTCAGAAGTTAGTAATAAATCAATAATTGTTATAAAGTTAGGTCGTTACCTAATTGAAACTGCTGTATACCTACGCTTGGCGTTACTTCTTCCTGACAATAATGATGTCTTTATCTTACAGATTTGTGATCTTTGGAAACTATGATGACGCTGTGACCCTGGATAGCGAGTTGATGAAGGAAGGTGACATGATTGGCGCAGAGTTTTCCCTTACTGAACTGGAGAAAAAGGCGGAAGACCGTACCGGTCCTCTGGTTGTAAAAGTTTTCCTAGAAAGAGTCCATTTATCTTTAAAGTAAACAAACTCGCTCAAGAGCTGATTTCAGTGTTCCTCATACTATTTATTTCCATGTTTTTTTTAGATTATAGTTAGTTTTAACTCGCAATTTTGTAGTATAACCTAATCAGATTTGTTTATTGCATTTTCACGTAAAGTAATCGTTCTTAAGACGATTCTATCGATATAATCGGACAAATGCTTTGTTACTGTTACTCCTTAGCATGCGCAAGGAGACAAATTTGCAATAAAAGAAAGAATGAAGGAAAGAAAGAAAAAAGAGAGAAAGACAGACAAAAAGGATTAACGGACGAAAGAGTTAGTGAGTGAATGAACTAATAAATCAATGATAAATAAAATAACGTGTGAATGAATGACTGAGTGCATTAGTGTATACAGAGATCATGTAATTTTTTTCTTACAAAGAATCTTTCCCCCGCTTTTGATCTTAGCCTGTGTAGAGCCGCCCCTTAACCCCTCAGAAATAAATCAAATAAATTCAGGCTTTTTCCATATTAAAAATATGCCGATGAAACCATCTTACATTTAATAAAGACTACGTCATATATCAGAATTGGTACAAACAAATTGGTTACGTACAAACTAGTAGATACACCCACCCACACACACACACACACAAAAAGATCCGGCGCAGCACAATGACCCATGCAAAAAAAATTGTCTAGCGTGCTTAAAAAACTGGATAGCCCAAGCCGATAATTTACAAAGCATTTTAAAGTTTTTTTTTATAAACTAGTAGATAAGCGTTTAAATACAACAAACAAACAAACAAACAAACAAACAAAAAATCAACAAAAAATATCCGGCGCAGCACAATGACCCACGCAAACAAATTGTCCAGTGTGCTTAAAAATGGATAGGCCACGCCGATAATTTAAAAAGTAGTTCTAAGGAAGTATGAAAGATTCCTGAAACCCGAGGGTCGGATGGGTTTTAAAGGTCGGGTAATCACTGCCGCTACCTACCGAAACAAAAATATGTTTCTGAAGATTCCGGTAGCGGATTCACCCGTAGCGATCACCCGTAGCGATTATAGATTTCAGACCTCGTCCCCGATATTGCTAATTGTGACATTTTCGAAGTTGTGACAAGCCCAACATAAACGCGACCTCGAAAATCAATTTCCATAGCGGAAATTCAATTTTCGATATCGATATTTCCCTGATGTAATTTTGAACGGTTTTTTGCGGCATATATTTCGCAAAGATCGATGCTAAGAGTGGATTCTTTCAGCTCACGTTAGCTGAAGAGTCGCGTTACGTTACCTAGGGTGTCTCGAAAACTCAGACCTCGAAACTTCAGACCTCAGACGTCAGACCTCGAAACTTCAGACCTCGAAAACTCAGACCTCGAAACTTCAGACCCCTTAAAAAATGATTGAAATTGTAAACGCAGGTCGGATCACTTTAGTTTTATGTGCAACCGAGGTCGATTTCCCTTTATCGAGCTCGCAAATAAAAGTGAACACGATGTCCAAAACAGAGCTCCGATTTAGTCGTGTACGCAGACACAAGGACCACGAATTTGAAAGCGAGCTCGTACTGTAAGTCGAGCTCGATCGAGTCTGAGCACGATGGCCACACTGGATGTCGAATCTTTCGAGTTCCAGTTTAAACCCTCGGATCGTTATCGTTATTTTTCGAGCTCACTTCTTATCGACCTCAACAAATCGAGAGCGATTTCAATGGAGCTTGGATTTCATTCCGTTGAAAATCGAGGTCGATTTCATTTTTTCTTTTCTTTTCCACTTATCGCGTGATCGCATCTTTCGTTTTGCACCCTATACTACTCATAATGTGGACAGCATTCCAAAGTTTTATACTGCGAGATAAGAATAATAATAAGAAGAAGAATAATAAGAATAATAATAATAAGAAGAAGAAGAAGAAGAAGTTAATTTCAACAATAAAAATAACTTCATTTTATGAGAGTAACACTTGACAGTACAGCACTGAAAAACCTGTGGCCCTCCCTTAAAATGTAAGAAAAGCTAACTTACAAGACAGTGGATTGCATGTACAATAAAAGTACCTTTATCCCTAAGAAATGATAGGAAAACTATCTAGTCCTGCATAACTTCCCTGCTTCGTTATTCTTAGGAAACGGTGACTTTTTTCCCTCTTTTTAAATGCTAATAAATATAACTTGGAAATAAAGTGGTTTATTATAAAACTGAGTAGTAGATATTTTTGCACTACTTGTCCAAAACCTTTTCCCCTGATGATGATGGTTCAGCAGCCTTTCAAATTGCTTTCTCTTTGGCTGCCTTTCTGAGCGTTATTCCAGCTTCTGCACGATTTTTTAGACCTCATATCACAACTTGAAGCTTTGGGTAAAAGTGTACTGACCGCCGCAGACTGGACATAGCCTTGCGCTTGTCGCCGTTAAAATCTATTACCCAGTTATTGAATTGAAAACGAAGAGAGAAACCAAACTATTAACACGGAGCGAAAGACGTGACGGAAAACCCACAGCTTGGTGCAATTGCGTGAAATTGAGGTGAAGATGCAGTTTCGCTTCATGTGCGCCTTCGCATTATACACCTAGAAACTTCTCACCGTAATCGCTTATGGACGGTGCCTACTATTGTTATTTCGCATACGGTCTGCGCATCTCGAGATACTCGTATTTCTTATAGCTGGTGCTTATTAATACAGGGATATCTTGGTGCTGTTCAACCACGCACTTTTCAGAAATAATTAAGCTTCCATTGAGAAAGAATGTCATACATTGCTTTGTATTTTAAAGGTTTTTACGCATATTATTCATCAATTATCTTTGAAAAATGAGTGGTTACCCAAAATTCAGTAACAATTGTTAAGATCTATATTTCCTGCATAATCATAAACCGGGGCAAAAATACCTTTGAATAGGTGCTTAGAAATACAGAGATATCTTTGCGCGGCTCAAAAATATACGGAGACAGCAGAATTTAGCAAGTGATCTCGGTATCCAAACAGAAAATTGAGGGTAACCACGCATTTTTCGGAGATAATTAAGCTTCAATTGAGAAAGAATGCCATACATTGCTTTGTATTTTAAAGGTTTCTACGTATATTATTCATCAATTATCTTTGAAAAATGAGTGGTTCAGTGACAATTGTTAAGATCCATATTTCCTGCATAATCATAAACCGGGGCAAAAATACCTTTGAATAGGCCATTTCCGAGTTGCCGTTTGTCTCGGTTTCGAAGTGAGTCTTGGTGCTCAACTATTGTAAGGGAATTTAGTTTGATTTGCATGAGAATGCACAACTCATTTCCATTTGAATGGTTGTGCACCAGGACTCGCTATGAAAGTGAGGCATGCAGCAACTCGGAAATAGGCTATTAGTAGGCACCGTCCTCATGGCTTGTAATTAGTCATAACTGGCCAAATTTTCGTCAGCAAAATAATTAAATTTCTCAGACAATGATGGTTCATAAACAAAGTTGTGAATTTCAAGGATTTTTCAAGACCTAATAAAGAAATCAAGTACTTTTCAAGGACCTCAAACGAATTCAAGGACTTTTCAAGACGGGTACTAAAATTCAAGACCTTTTCAAGATTGTGCGAACCATGCAGCAAGGGGCCCTCCCTGTTCCCTTATTTTTATTTTTCCCCTTTTAGTCCTCTCGTAAAAGGCTCGGGGAAGGGGACGACAGGAGAAAGAGCAAGAATCAACACCTTTTGTTTTTCGGGTTACTCTTTCAAACATATTAAAATGGGCTAATTCTGCCCGTCCCATTTTTTCTTTGTTTACAGCTGAATGCGACATCTTATTCAGGACCATTGCTGTAATCTCAAACCAAAGAAAACCAACCTACAAACAAATGGAAAGAGTCGCGAGGCAAAAACGAGTAAAGACTTAGTGTTAATTGGCAATAACCATGATCGTGATGATAAACGATTCCGAGGGTGCATGGGTTCTAATATGTCAACATCTTTTAGCTAGTTTTTCCTTGCCAATTTAGATCAAAAACCACAAGTCATTTGTAACCAATTTATATTAGTCTTCACAAGAAATCACTATAAATCCAGTGACATTAGCCCCTCTGAAAAGCTGCTGGCCGGCACGACCTTTACCAAAGCCATCTGTGTCTATTTTGCTTTCCTTTTTTGATTTGTAGCTAGGTTGTTATGTTGAAAGAGAAGACACGTTTTCCTTTGTTGGTGGACTAAACAGTTTATTAATTTTAAATTCTTCACAGACAAATCAAAGTTGTTGCTTCATAAATAATTAATTGTATATTCCTTGACTTGGATTGTACGATCATTTCTTAAATTCATAAGTTAACGTTTTTTTCTATTGTTTACTCATTCGGTCATTCTTTTTTCCCAACCAATTATTGTTTTAATTCACCATCCACTCCAAACTTTCCTCATTCATCCATTTGTACTTTCGTCTAGGGTCGCAATGGGGGTAATCGTTAATCATGAAAAGCCTAGAAAAGGTTTCCATCAGGCGTTAAAATGGCAAAATAATAACCGTTAGCCGTGAAATAAAAAACAAACGCATTTAGCGTGTTTTTTTTTAAATTTGAAAAGTGGAATAGGGAGTATTTCGAATTATTTAGAGACTCCAGAACACTCGACACCGTTTTACCAATTTTGACATTCCGTCCCGCCCTTAAGCAAGACAAAACAAGTCCCAAATAATCCCCAGCAATAGAGGATAAAGTAAGAGAACGGATCCCCATGCCCCATCACAGTTTTTAAAATCCATTTTTAGTTCCACAAGGTTCTTTAAGTTCTCGTACCCAACGCTGTGCTTATTACAAATTTCATTACGTCATTACATCTGGCCTATTCGATGCCTCTCTAAAATAAAATTTAAAAAAAAAATTAACCCTTCCATGGGGCTCCATTCTCTTAACTCGTCCTCTCTTGCCCCCAGTTGGCAGTTTTGACAAAAATGTAAGTTGCATTCTGATGACCAATGATGTATTCTATTCAACTTATGTGTACTAAAGAGAACCACAAAAAGCCAAAAAATTTGTTCATTATCAATACGGGAGGTTTCTTGTTTTTCATGCAAGTTAACCGTTACGAAAAAAAAAGACTGTTGGCAATGAAAAGCCAATTTTTTTATCCGGTGGCTGTGAAAGCTTTCCCCCCATTGCGATCCTCTCACACAATAACTCTTACATTTGCATTCTTTGTTGCTTTATAAAATTCCTTCTAACATGTTATTGTTCCACCCTGGGTTTTTTTTCTGGTGGTGCGTCTACTTCGCCCTGTCCGTGATGCCCTTTCTTCTTTTTATTTTTCTTATTCTTTTTCTTCCTTTTCTTCCTTTTACTCTCCTTTCCAACACCTGCTTCAAAATATAAACACAACACTAAGTTAAGCAGTTATTACCCTTCTGTGGGATTTTCTTGGCTCGTGGTCTAGAAACTGGATTGCAGTTAATTATGCTAAAGGCCAGTTACCTTCATCAACTTTGTCCTCTACTGTTTTTTCAAGGTTTTCACTCTCAACCTCAGGTACTGGTCCAAATGTCACCTAAAACCATAAAATCACAGTGGAAGTATGACAATAGCAAAAACACAACACGGTGTTTTTCCTTTTGTTATACTTCCACTAGTTAAATAGCATGCAAAAGTGTTCATTTATGATTCTTAGTCAAGTTCGAAGCAATCCAGTCAAGCCAATCCAAAATAATCTAGTCCAGCCAGCCCAAACCATTCCAGTCCACCCTGTCCTAACCAATCCAGTATGGGCAGTCCAAACCAATCCAGTCCGCCCAGTCTGAACCAATCCAGTCCGCCCAGTCCGAAAATAATCCAATACGGCCAGTCCAAATTATTCAGTCCGGCCAGTCCGAACCAATCCAATCCAGCCACTCCGCCCACTCTGAAAAAAACCAGTCCGTGCAAGCTGAACCAATCCAGTCCGCCCAGTCTGAATCAATCCAGTCTGGCCAGTCCGAACCAATCCAGTCCGCCCAGTCTGAACCAATCCAGTCCGGGCAGTCCGAACCAATCCAGTCCGGCCAGTCCAAATTATTCAGTCCAGCCAGTCCGAACCAATCCAGTCCGCCCAGTCTGAACCAATCCAGTCCAGGCAGTCCAAACCAATCCAATCCGGCCAGTCCAAATTATTCAGTCCAGCCAGTCCGAACCAATCCAGTCCGCCCAGTCTGAACCAATCCAGTCCGGGCAGTCCGAACCAATCCAATCCGGCCAGTCCAAATTATTCAGTCCAGCCAGTCCGAACCAATCCAGTCCGCCCAGACCGAAACAATCCAGTCCAGCCAGTCCGAACCAATCCAGTCCGCCCAGTCCAAATTATTCAGTCCAGCCAGTCCGAACCAATCCAGTCCACCCAGTCTGAACCAATCCAGTCCGGGCAGTCCGAACCAATCCAATCCGGCCAGACTGAAACAATCCAGTCCAGCCAGTCCGAACCAACGCAGTCTGCCCAGTCTGAACCAATCCAATCCGGCCAGTCCGAAAATAATCCAATCCGGCCAGTCCAAATTATTCAGTCCAGCCAGTCCGAACCAATCCAATCCAGCCACTCCGCCCACTCTGAAAAAATCCAGTCCGTGCAGTCCGAACCAATCCAGTCCGCCCAGTCTGAATCAATCCAGTCCAGCCAGTCCGAACCAATCCAGTCCGCCCAGTCTGAAACAATCCAGTCCGGGCAGTCCGAACCAATCCAATCCGGCCAGTCCAAATTATTCAGTCCAGCCAGTCCGAACCAATCCAGTCCGCCCAGACTGAAACAATCCAGTCCAGCCAGTCCGAACCAATCCAGTCCGCCCAGTCTGAACCAATCCAGTCCGGGCAGTCCGAACCAATCCAATCCGGCCAGTCTGAAACAATCCAGTCCGGGCAGTCCGAACCAATCCAATCCGGCCAGTCTGAAACAATCCAGTCCGGGCAGTCGGAACCAATCCAGTCCGGCCAGTCCAAATTATTCAGTCCAGCCAGTCCGAACCAATCCAGTCCGCCCAGACTGAAACAATCCAGTCCGGGAAGTCCGAACCAATCCAATCCGGCCAGTCCAAATTATTCAGTCCAGCCAGTCCGAACCAATCCAGTCCGCCCAGACTGAAACAATCCAGTCCGCCCAGTCTGAACCAATCCAGTCCGGGCAGTCCGAACCAATCCAATCCGGCCAGTCCAAATTATTCAGTCCAGCCAGTCCGAACCAATCCAGTCCGCCCAGACTGAAACAATCCAGTTCGTTAAGTCTGAACCAATCTACGTTGTCATAGGAAATTAACAATGCGTGTTAATTTAATGTAATGTTAATTTTCATCGCGTTGTCGACGTGCATTGTTAATTTCCTATAATAAACCTAACTTTTGAAAAATCTGTGTCAATTAATGTCCATGTAAATTTAATGCACGCTGTTTTACAACCTTGTTATTTTAAATCAACCTTTATATCATTACAAAACCTTATTAGTTCCTCACTAGATCCCTTTGAGCAATCCTTAAAGCTAAAAACTGTAAGTGCTTCTTTTCTCCATGATACATATGCATGTTGAGATTTTGTAAGTGCAGCAAATTCGTCTTACTGCAACAAACTGAGGCTTTGAAAGATCTTTTGCATTGATAGGGTCTAGTTAGGCTTCAAAACAAAATTTTTCGGCTTTAAAAAAACTTAGAAACATCCGTGGACTGGTCTTGGTAGGGTTTATTCACTCACAAAAGCAAAAACGCAGTTTGGCGTCCAGAAATGTAAAGTGCGAGCTCGCAGAGTTATGAAAATCGCAGTAAATAAAACAAGATGCTTATCCAAAAATTCGCGCTAATTTAATGCTTCTAAACCTAACTTTTGAAAAATCTGTGTTAAGTTAGTGTAATGTTGCGTTGTCAACGTGCACTCTTAATTTCCTATAATAAGGTAGCCCAGCCAGTCTGAACCAATCCAATCTGGCCAGTCCAAATTATTCAGTCCGGGCAGTCCGAACCAATCCAATCCAGCCACTCCGCCCACCCTGAACAAATCCAGTCCAGCCAGTCCGAACCAATCCAGTCCGCCCAGTCCAAATTATTCTGTCCGGCCGGTCCAAACCAATCCAATCCGGCCAGTCCAAATTTTTCATTCCGACCAGTCCGAACCAATCCAATCTGGCCAGTCCAAAACAATCCAGTCCGGGTAGTCCGAACCAATGCAGTGCGACTGATCTGAAATAATCCAGTCTGGCAAATCCAAAATAATCAAGTCCAATGGCGATTTTTGGGCAAGTAGATACTTTGCTATGCATACCTCTGAATCCTCAACATCATCCCCGTTGACAGAGTTAGTATCCTAGAAGAAAGTAAGTTAATTACTGAATGAAATAGAATATGAAGTATTTATTCTTAGGAACTGTCATGCAAGAAATATTATAAAATAATTTGAAAAAAAACCTCCTATTGACATTTGCATTTCAGCACCTTTTTTGTCAACATTACTAGAATGCTTCACAAGAGGGAAAATAACTTTTTTTACTAATAGCAATATTCACTGTTTATAAACAATTCTTTTGACATGTAAATTTTGCCAACCACAGAACAAAAGCATGCTTTGTTTCAACAGACAATAAACCGCTGGTTCGCACATGAATGATACCTGGTTATGTAATGGTGAGTATAGCTGTTGTAGTATTCTAGACAAGGCACACCTCTACCAAGTGATATAATATTATTGTTCTCATGAAAGCACTGATGTTTGGCACTAATAAAATTATCAAGTACAAAATTCCATAGCAAATTTAACTTACTTCGACTTCACTATTCTCAGTTATTACGAGGGACTCCTTCATTGCCTGAAAACCAAAATAAGAATTAATCACACGAGTCAATCAACTTATTGACTTGTGTATTCAGGTAAGGTGCATACAATGATACAAGTGCTGGTATTTTTATCAAGTGAGAAAATTTAAAGTAATATTCTAACAACAAGTTTCACAGGGGGGCAGATTGGTTATTTTCCATCCTCCACATCCACTTATAACCCCTCTCACCTGAGAGTGAGTCAATTATGCTTGCCAATTGCTTTTAACTGTGAAAACCAACCATATTTTCGTAAATTGATCTCCCCCTTTACATCAAGTATAGTCCTTGCTGATATGCATCAGAGGCTATATTAGTTTTCCTATTAAACCAATATCATTTTTAAAGTTAATACCTTTTCACGACTTGAACTGGTTCTTGTCAAATTGATTCTAGGATAGGAGAAGACATGCAAAGCAAATATTAAAGAAAAAGGCCACATGCCTGGACAAGGAAACAACAACAACACTCTTGTTTCTTGTTATTATTGGTGGAGACATCCTTATCTATATAAATTTTATTACTATATAGTTTCGTACTACACGATGCTGCAGCACTCTTCAGACAAAAATAGCCTAATGCCAGATTAAAACAGTGCGCTTATTAAACCTGAAATTTCAAAATGCGGTTATTATGAATACAACAATGTTTCTATGGATTCTAACTATAAAGCATCATTTGACAGCCCTAGCAAACGAATGAGCACTTGTATGCCTTGGAATCTTAGAGACAGTAACATTAGCTTCCAGAGCTATAAGCCCCAGGAGTCAACGGGTTAATCACTCAATGAAAAACTATGTGCCCATTATTTAAAATTCGGTTATAATAAGCATACTGTTGTTATCTACCATCAGGCTATTTTATCTGAAGAGCCTCAAAACAACAATTTATTTACCCTTTACGTTTCAGATGTGAGAACATCTGTAGTGCATTCACCAGTGCCTCTTGTACTCTTCCTTCATTTATGTTGGTTTCTGTGATGAAAAGTGAAAAAATAAATTTCCAAAAAACAAAACAACATGAGCAAAAACCTTCATTGCCTGATACACCGAAGTAATAGATGATTACATTTGGTGAATAATAAAGAATGAGTGCTTAGTACATACAGGGTTTATTGGTTACAGGGTTCATTTTTCTTACCATTTAAAATATCCACACACTGTGGAATTTGAGAGGGAACCACTACCAGCAATGCTGTTTGTTCACCCACACCATATTTTGCTTGAACTGCAAGACATCAAGACAACAAGATTCACCTCAATAATTATTAAAAAACTGTGTTGACACTTCAACTTTCTAGGACATAAAGACATATTTAACATTGTATAAATGATCCAAAGATAAAAATAATAGTTTGTTTTGAATTAATAAACTGTGAATATGTGTTGTACAAATTTGATCATGAGTTAATTAATTAATTAAACACAACAGCACAAAAATACTGTTGAGTTATTCTGAATAATTAATTCAGGCTTGAAGTGGTTCATAAAAAGCAAATCCTAAATAATTTTCTCAAATTTCCCTTGGCACCATTTTCCTCAACATATTCTGCAAACAAGATGTTTGGTTACCGGACCGGGTATAATACACAACATAGGCTACATCAGTCATTTCGATCAAGTACATAAATGTTAGTAAACAAGGTGCACTGCAGATTTACAATAGTTAGTCCTAAGTCTTGCTCTATCTTTTGGATATCAAAAAAAGAGTAGCAAAATTGGGATAAAATATTGTCTTTTTTTGTAGACGCCCTGTCAAAACTCTCAGGGGGTCTGGTTTAATACTATACACTGCCGATTCAGCCTAAACGACATCCCCAAAAATAGAGCACTGTATACCCCTTTACACTAACCATTAATTTGGTCCTTTTATTTCCTACAGTTTTTAGGAGTGTAGTCTCTTATAATTAAAAAAAGATACAGGAACAGTGACTCAGAAACTCACCTTTAGATCCTTCATTTGATTGGCTATATGCAACCCAAATGAAAACTTCCTTGTTATGTTTCCTAAGTTGATTATTTAGAATCCTGAACACATGCATAAAAGACACAAAAAACCATTCAACTATATGGTTTATAATGAAAATAATTGTGGGCAAAGAAAGGTGTTTTGTTTCAATTTGGAAGTAGTTGGTTTGGGCTTTGTTTTCTTAAAAATGGTGTTGGACCATGATATACTTTAATTCACAGTGAGAGGTTTAAATTTTGCAAAAAAAGTATGCACATGACAGGGTTATGATTGCTGGTTGGTGTTCGATAGGCAATGCACATGAAACCACATCATTTGTTTCAAAGGCATGAATTGTTGGGGTGTTTGTTTCTCAGCCTGTGCATGTGAGTTCCTTAAAAAATATTTCATGAGGAGAAAAAGAGAGAGAGTTTTGAAGGCCCTTAGCCTAGCTACATGTAGCTTGTGTGATTTTTAAACACGATATGTTGTTCATATGACCATAAACCATTATACAGATTTACTTGTGATTTACTTTACAGGACACAGATTCTTATCTAGAATTCACTTCCAAGTATTTTCATTATACTTGCATTTCTTTTTCCAGAATACTATCACTCACTTGAAAAGACGATCAATGAACTCCTCTGAGTTGTTTTGGCTGAACAAGACAAGGAGACACACTGCTCCGTCCTCTCTTGCTTGCCATAACATCTGTTCAAACAAAACAGGCTTTATTTTTCTCAACTAGGTACTGTATTTGTTTAACATTACTGACCAGGCTACAGATAATAAAGTTCAATCATAGATGCCACTTTTTCCATGCAAGTAGAATATCTAATCTGTAGGGCGCAAGTTGGCTTTTATTGCATTAAGATGTGTTTGCCATATTATTATTAGTAGTAGTATACATGCAGTAATTCTGCTATCACTTAGAATGGTGATGTCATTTAAATGTCAATCACAACTCCCTAATGGGCATATGGGGTCAATAATGCTTTGAACACTCTTTAAAATTTTAAAATGTACATAATTGTGAACTGGCTGAATGGATGATTGACTCATTAAGTTGTTCATGAATTCACAATGTGTATGTATGTGACAAAATGTACAATAAAGTTATTTGGATTAAGAGTCTGAATGTGATGACAAGAAGAACAGTTGTTAATTTCCAGTACCTCATTCAGAGTATGAGTCATAAATGGTGGCAGCTTGCATTTTCCTTTAGTAATTTTTTCCACCATTTTAATTATGGAGGCAACCTCTGCTGTTCGCCCTGGATAATCATCTTTGTTTTTTTCTACCAAAGAAAAAGCAGCAACATGTACATTCAATGACATTAATGATGGTCACCAACAATATACCCTATTTCCTCGAATAAGCACCCACCCCTTAGGGTATAATGTCAAACAAGCCATAAGACTTGTTAAAGACCCTGGTGTCTCTGCTCTTGTCGTTCGAAGACTAAGATTCCTTGTAAACAGTACGTGGAAACTAAAGGAAAAAAAACCTGGGACAACTTACCGCTAGCCAGAAATTTGGGCACTGGATGTTGTCTCCATACATGGTTTAATTGAACAGACACAACAAATAAAATAGATACAACACCATGACATGCTTTGAGATCTATGATTGTTACAAGTGTGAAATTATAAAGCAACTCCACACTTTCTTATGCCTCAGGCTATAAGTTGAGAAGTAAAAAGTGTATTTGAAAAGCATTGGTTTAAATCAATATCCCGAGCTACTAATAATTATTCACATAATCAATCATGATTTATTAATGCCCACCATCAGAAAATCCAAAGGTAGACAGGTCTTCTATAACACTGCCAACTGTAAAAGAAAAGGGAAAAATATTAGCATCACTAATACATGTAACTGTTAAATCAAAATCTTTTTTCAGTTAAGCTTGGTGGTGTCCAATTTTACTAAGTGCATTGTGAGAATCAGTTAGAACCGTAGCTTGACATCAATGCAATATCCAAGATGTATGAAATTGTATGTACACTTAGTATGTGGTAGAGGTATGGCATACCAGACATCATATAGAATGACGCAAAGTTGTGTCAGCTGAGTGGTCAAAGACCTTTAATTAACTAAATTCAAGCTGTAAAAAGTTTGAGTATGTCATAGGTTCTCATAGAAGTACCTAAAAGTTTTGCATCTTTGGAAACGTTCTGATGTAAATCTAGAGTTATGTAAAAAATCCCTAACAATTTCACCAATTGCGTACAGCTGTATATACCACTTACCAACTTCCGGGTCAACTGTTAAGACTTTGACATTACCTGTTGGTGAGATAAATATCATCTGTTATTAAGAGTCTAATATAACGATGACATTTTTTTTTAATCAGAAGATCGTAACATTGAAGCTCAGAGCTAGGGTCTTTTACTTTAAACATTTCTTTATTTGGTTGTAACTTTGCTTGCGTATTCTCCCATGCGTGCAGCTTAGATGTGAATAGATTGCACATAATGGACGTAGGATCAACTAATAATAATATTAAAACAGGGTGCCCACGGCTAATTTAAGCACTCAACAATACTTACACCCTTGTTTTGAGTCACAATATTTACAACTCAACCAACCTATAACACTGAAAATATGGGAATGGCAAGAAAAAAAAAATTTAAAATGCTTGCGAATATCCAAGATGTTCTTCTATATTTAAAAAATCTCATTTGTCACAGGTCCCTTATTCAGAATAATAATTATTTGTAGGATTTAATCACATTATCACCTTTATCATGTCTGCTGCCAGATGATGAGCTTGAAGCGGAGGTTATGATACAATCTAAACCTAGAATTCAATAGAGTCCGGCAATTAATCAATGTTATAACATCATGATGATTACTCTGAAATCGGTGTCTGACACTGGAAGACTATAGATACATGTCCTAGCCCTAAATCACAGTTATTGAAAGCTAACCAATTTAAAATGGGTACTTAAGACTGAAATACTGTTTACCAGCATTAATTGTAGACAGCTGGCAGTCTGCAGTCCTCAGTTGTCTACCATCTAGCTCTCTGTAATTAATAATGTGTTTGTTTAACCCATTCACCCAAAAAGCGGCCCCACTGACAGAGTGAAACCTACAAGCATCATTCTCAGGAGGGAAAGTGTTAAAGGGGATGTTATAGTTTTTGAGGGGACCTTGATGTTGTTAATAGACCATTTTATAGTTGTCTGCTTAGTTATCTGGCCTTTGAATGAAAGTGAGGCTGGAGTTGACCTTGCTTTCAATTGATAGAAACCTCACAGCTTTTCTTATGCAAATTCCTAATTAACATGGGAACAACATTAACAAAAGAAAAGCAGTCAGGTTTCTATCAAAGTAAGGTCAACTCCAGCCACACTTTCATTCAAAGGCCAGGTCACTGAGCACACAACTGTAAAGTGGCACTGCCTTACCACCATCAGACATTTCTTCATGATCAATTCCTGTCCCATCTAATGCATTTGCATCTAAAAATGACAGTAATCCTAGGTCACTGTATCTAATATAGTACAATTATCTATAATGGTCACTTTACAGAGACTTCATTACCACTGAGATGTTTCCAAATTAGGGGGGCCTAAAATACAAGTCACATTCCACAAGTCAAGACTAAGAGTCTCTGCTCCAGTGGTGAACAACTAAGCCAAACGTTTCCCTTAGACTTGAATAACATTTTTGGAGAGTTATTAGGGCTAGGAGGCACTTTCAGTGTTGTTTATTTATCTGCAGCACAGAGACATGTACCCTGACCTCTGGAATGTGACCTGTGTTTTCGACCCATCATTTCAAATTTCTTTTCTGCATTAACCTAAAGCAATTTAAAAACATGTAATTGGGGAGGGAATTGTGGCCAATACTGTAAACAATAAAAATATCGCATACATCATTGCGTATACAATGGCATGTAATTACCTTAGCAAAGAAAGCAAACTGAGAGAATTATAGGTTTTTTTTTAAAGTGGCCAGATTCAAATAAAATTAAAGTGATCAAAATTTAATTGTATGTGAAATATTACCATCTTCATAGCTAACACCTGCCCTCTGTGCCATGGCCGTCAACAGCCTCCGTGTTGTAGCTATAAAAACAATTATTACTGAGTTAAACCAATAAACTGATAGGTGAACATATCAAAGCCTTTGGAAATGACTAACCTCCACTTTGAGGTGTGTGGGTTAAATCCACCGTTGGAGTTGCCTGGGTGGATGCAGAAGCTGATGTACATGTACTTGTACATGTAGCTGTTAATTGACGTAAGGAAGAAATGTTAGGATGAGGATGGCTACCTGAAATGCATTTAACGTAATATGTTGCATACCAGCCAGGAGAGTACTTTTTTTTTTTCATTTGTTTGAATGGTGCAGAGTGATAAAACTGATATTTCTCTCAAATATTTCTGCAATTTTTCAATCAATTATGTTACACAAATGTGTGGATAATGAAAAGGTATGATAAAATTCAAGGAAAGTATGATTAAAATTAAATAAACAGCTGTTTAATTAATACCTCAGTACTCTATAGGGGACCAAAGCCATACAACCTACACTTGAGTACAGGTGTGTATTAGTATATAGAAGCTTCCCTAAAAAATATCGCTTCCCTGAAGTGTATGAAAAATATACATCAGAATTTCTCTGGCAACCTGTATCATAATTCTGTAGCGAGTCAAGTTACTCTATGAGTCTTTACAATACTGTACGAGAGACCAAACCTGTCATTTTTTTTTATTAGTACATCCAACATTTGAGTATACAATTTCAGTAGGTATTAACTATTATAATAGTGGTTAATCATGCAAAACTATGGCTCTTGCCAGCTATTTAACCATATATGTATTGGAATGGACCTAATTAAGGTTAAAAAGTATGCATACCTGTTAACTGTAAATAAAAATAGATTTTCTTTTTATGTGCTGCGGAGTAATGTCTCACAATCTCCTCACCGTTGAGTAACCCATTCTTGACAGTGGCCATGGCATGACCTTTTTCATAGGACTTAACAAAAGTTAAGCTTGAAAAAAGGAAGGGAAATAGAGCTATTAAGTAGGTTTATTAGCTTTGTTGTTTAATGTTTAAGGCTAGGAAGTAAGAGTCTGAAGGATCCATCTGCTTTGTGTTCAAAATGAAAAAAGCATGCATATTAGCATTGTGTCAGTGAGACTCACTCAGGTCCTCCCTGATCAACCCATGAAGACTGGCTTCTTTTTGTTGATGCAATATGTTGATTCAAAGTGAATTTTTGATCAGACATGGATCACACGGAATTAGGGTAAAAGTAACTGGGAACTATTACACGCCCTTTTCCTGTACACGTATTTATAGGGACGTCTCATACAATTCCTACTTGCCAGATGTACACAAGCAAATAAAACTTGTCACACAAAAATAACCACATAAATAGTGCTCCTGTAAACCTGTAAACAGGGCTTAGAATGCAGTTTTAAGCCCTGTCTACACAACCAATTTCTATGTGAAATTTAATGGGTCAGCAATGCCTTTGAACAGCATATATATGTAGAAACAAGGCGAGGTTGCATGAGGTCATTGTCCAAAGGCAGGAATTTGCGACATCGTCTACATGCGCAATGCATGAATTGCCAGAAATCAGATTCCTGTTTATACACAAAGGGTTCTGGAATCGCTAGGGGGTAAGTCGCGGAAAGAAAATGTACGGCAGAAACTTATTTCGACGTCCAAAACATGCTTTCGGAGAGAGATCAACGCTTTTTTCGACACAGAATTATCAGACATCGATTAGGGCAATGTTGATACATGGCATCAACAAGCAAGGAAGCGAATCAGCAAATTTTATCTCATATTTCATTCATTCCACTTCAATCCAGCTTATTATTACATATCAGACCTAAGTACAATTTTCAGTGGTGAATAAAAGACTTACGCGTTATATTCACTGCGATGAATATAACATTTTGGAGGTGTGGCTGCTAAGCCAATCAAACACTTTTCGTGCCTTCTTATCTTGTTTTAGCTCGTTGTTTGGCACTTTCTTGATATTGACCACTGAAATTTTCACCGAAACAATTATTCGCCTCAGTCTCAGTGAATATTGGGGAATATTTACCTCGACTACGTCTCGGTATATTCACCAATATTAACTTCACCTTCGGCGAATGATTGTTAACTAGTACATGAGAGCAGCTAAAGGCAGGGGCTTACATGGTATAAATTATGGTCAACGCACAGAATTTGAAGAATTTATAATAATAAAAGAAGGCTTTAACTAAAATTATTACAATACTACTAAAACAACTAATTATGATTACTTAATTTACAAGCATAATATAATCCAATAAATCGTATAAATAAATAATCCTAGAATAATTGTTTGAGCCATAAAGTATACAAAATTAGGGACTCCTTTATAAAATCAAATACTGAACAGGGCATTATAGTTAACACTTCACACTTCAAACAAAAACGTCCACTTGCCACGTGTCAACATTGCCCAAACCGATTACTGATAAAATTGTGTCGAAAATAGCTTTGACCTCTCTCCAAATCGACGTCCAATAAGTTTTACGCCGTACATTTTCTCACAGCGATTTGCAATGTCTGCCCCTTAGCGATCCCAGAACCCTTTGCGTTTAAAGCACGGATCCGATTACCGGCAAGTTTGTGATAACTTTAGAGAACTAACTTTTTACTTGTCACTTAAAAGCTAAGCTTTTCAGCAACCACATTTGCCGTGCATAAAAATTGGCCTGATTTCAGCGTGCAAACGAGCAAATAAAAAGTGTCACGCAAAAAATGGCACAGAAATTGCTCGTGTTGACGGGCCTTTACATTTCTTTCACCTTTATTTAAACTACTCACAAAACAAAAAAAATTAAGTCGTCCTCAACGGACTCTCAGCCTGAATATGTTCGAATTCTTAGTATGTTCTTAAAATTTCGGTTAATCTCAGACTGAAGGTTCTCATAAAAAGGCTCGGAGACACTACGTTCTAGAAATGCCCGCCCACTCATTTGCATATGAATATCGAGTGGAGCATTTTTATATGCATCATTCTAAACAGACTTGATTAAGACCTATGTACAGTTAGGCTTACCTCTTCAAATTAACTCCCATTAGAGAAGGGAAGCTGGCAAGCAGCAATCTTCCCATGGCGGCATCGGAGTGGTTTCTTGTAAACGTGACATCCACACTCCTCCCATTTGCCTTCAAAGACTCCATCATTTTGCCCGATGGCGCTTTCGTCAACGGCCGATACAAAAAGACAAATGTCCTCGTAAAGGCTCGTTTGCTATATTTGACACAAGTTTGTTCTTCTGTTGGTGAGTCCATGATCGCAATATGAAAGGTCGTCAAAGGTGTGCCTGGCGTGGTGAAGGGACGCGAACACGACACCACAAAATGCGTCATGCTGTGACAACGTAATCCAGGAATTTAATTTTGTTTCGACAAAAAGGCCGGGTTGTTCCACTTTTAAAAATTTTCGTGGAAATAAAAGCTGTAAATTTTTTCCAGTTTTTTAATTCGGCATAGGAAAAAAAATTCATAGGGGAATGACCATTCTTTACCCCTACAAAATAACGGCAATTAGAAAACGCTACCGTTTCCCAGGGGGTTATATCACAAGGGTTAGGCTGGCAAAATTTACTATCCTTTTGGAATATTTCAGCAGAAACGTTTGTTGATAACGCTTCATCTTTTGAACGCCGATGTAAAGAATGAAATTAAATCAAATTTTACGTATTGAAAACGGTTTCGGCTTCCGGACAGGATCGAAATCACTTGATCTGCGATTTTTCAGTTATGCTAGTTGTCGAACTACAAACAATAAGCCAATTAGACAGGGAGTCAGAGATTACAAATATTATCCATCAGCCTTCCTGTGCCAGGCTAATTTCTTGTCTTGTTGCATAGAAAGCGTGTTTCTCCTCTTCTGTACTGTTTTAGCGATAAGGTTTACCATGTCTCATTTCAAGTTTATTGGAACAACAGACAAAAGTCTAGACTGCAGCATCTGGTAAGGGGATTTAATTTCAGATGAATTTAGCATGTTATTTCAAGATACACCTTCCCATGATGTACGATTCTGTTTTATAATTGAAAATAGCAATATGCTTAATTTGCAGTTATTTGACAATGCTGAGACCAGTTACGCTATCCTGTGGGCATTCGAGTTGCCAGGAATGCTTGATGAAGTTGATGGTCTCAGCACCACATCCGTCGTGTCCTCTGTGCAGAAGGGAGATCGCGAGGGATTCAGTGCTTAATGTAAATGTAGCGCTGAATTCCCTCACTCGTAATCTGTTGGTGGCTTGCGCAAATGATGAGTGTGAATGGATGGACACTTACGAAAAGGCGGAAGACCACGCAAAACAATGCCCTAAGCGAAAAGTTGCGTGCTCAAACGATGGTTGTCAGCATACTCTAAGCAGGGAAGAGATGACCACGCACATCTTGTCCTGCGAGAAGCAGCTGATTCCCTGCTCAGACTGTGGAATATTCACGACAAGAGAAAAGCTAACGCACCACCTCGCTGAGCTGTGCTCCTATACGACTATTTCTTGTCCTCTTGGATGTGGGGAGATAATGCCAAGGTAAGTCATGTTCTTTGTCTGGTGCAGCAATATTTCACGTTATTTTAAGGTGTTTCGGGGAAATCTTTAGTTAATCATTAGTTTAACCTCGAAAACGGTGATGTGGAATCCTTTACTGATAAAATGATCGTTACATCACAAACGACATGATTCTGAACAGAAACGACCTTTATCCAATCGATTTGGAAATTGAAAAATGTTAGGCCGACTTTTTTTCAATATTACTAAAATGCAATCCGTTTCAATCTTGTCCATCATTGTCCATCCATGCTTCTCTTTCCTTTTGCTAAATTTCTTTTATGCTGCTGAACGATTTTACTGAGTGGTTATTGCAGTGTTTCTACTTTTTAGGTATTTTAGGTGATATGAAATTACATCATTTTGCGTGACATAGCCCCTTTAACTGTAGCCTGCGAGCAGGCCGGCTTCCCCATTCCTCTCACCGGCGAGACCGGCTCGCGGTTGCGGGCTTGACGGGCGAAAATAATTTAGTGAGCCTACCCGCAGCTACTTTAACTTCATAATAGAGTGCCACTTCAAAGATAACCAACTAAATTTGCTATATAGGTGGATATACCGACACGAACAAGAGGATCTGGATAAAAGTTTAAAAAAGTTGTCAGTAAACGTTTTAATTTTCTTGCAGTTGTCATGTTACTCTTCATCTCAGCCAATGTGGAGAAAAGGCTGTACAGTGCGCTGTCAGTGGATGCCACGCGATCTTCCGGAGGAAGGACAACGAAAAGCACGTGACTACTGCCGCATCGAGTCACATGGTTCTCCAGACCGGAGAGGTGCAGCAGCTGCGTCGAATTATTTTCCTCAAGGTGCATTGGAATTAAATTACCTCGCACAAAGAGTTTAACAGTTTCAATGAGAACTTATCAACCAATCCCATCTTGGTGGAACACTCTCATGCTTGCCATTGCCGTAGTGCAATTGTACTAACCTTTTCAAAAGTTTCAGCCAGAGAAAAGGCTCCCTAAAATGCTAGGTGACCTTTTTAGGGTACAAAATCCGTTAAAAATGGGCAAGTATACCATTTATAATATGTTCGAAAATCCTTGAACACACAGGAAAGCAAGAAATTTTACAACAAATGTTCGGAAAATTCTAGATCTCAAATCGTCTTCCGAACAGATATTTTCTGAAAATTGACTTTGGGTGCCCCTTGTCACTCACAACAGCTTACATATACAAATCACTTCGACATGCTGCACTACAAAAGAATAATAGCATAACATCTATTTTTGTCCACTGAGAACAGATTTTATCAAATGAAAGCCATTGATTCATGGATGAAAGTAAGACTTTCAATAAAGAACGTTCGGGTCTGGAAACTGATAGTGCTTTTTGTTCCCTTTGTACAGAGCTTCGACAAGACCCCCGTAATACGATTACAAGAGGGGAGCACATCCGCATTTAAATGGGAAGTTGGCCAGTTCAGAAATTATGTCAACTCGACCATTGCCAGCACATGTTTTGTCTCTGCTGAAAGACACAGGTGGAGAGGCATATGCGAAAACTCCGCTCTTTACATTCAACTGCAATCATCAGTACACCCTGTGACTGCAAAGATCAGGTAGAGAGTTTTCATATTTGAAAATCTTTTTATGAACGGACAACTTAATTGATGTTTGAAAGTCTAGCATAACCAATCCCTTAACTTTCCTATTAGGCTGTCGTGTACTTTATTTCATTACGGAAAGCTAAAAAGGTTTTTTCTTGTCTCCGCAGGGTAGTTCCGTTAAACGGCAGGGAAGAAGCAGTTTCTGTACCCATTACAGTCATAAAGGAAGGGGAGATGGTGAAGGCTGGTAGCGACAACCTTACTACCTCCTGGTTTAACAACAACTTATTAAAAGTAAAATTTATCATTACAAGCTACAATTACGAGTAAAATTTAACTGATATCCCCCTTCCTTTCAGTGATGGCAAAGGTATACAGTTTCAGTACTGAATGTAAAGATTTATACTTTTTTAGTCGCGATCCCAGAAAATCAAAAAGGAAATTACAATCATGCAGCGAGGTTTCATAGGGATGAAGTCATTACCAGGTCTAAATTTCACTATTCATTGATTTTTTGGGTGTTGTTAAATATGACTGCTGACTTTACAAGCAATAAAGATGTTAACACTTGAAAAAAGCGTACCCTTTTATTCAGTATATTGCTCCCCATCGCATATAACTAATAAACGGAAAACAAATCAACAAATACTACACGGTTCAGCGCGTGCAATCAAGTTGTTGTTGACGCAATAGGTGAAAGAAGGGTAAGATTCACACTCGGCGGTATCCAAGTGGACTCTACCCTCTTGAGTGCATGCTTAGAACACCTTCCAAGTGCTACTATATAGATCGATAGTACATGCCGAACCATTTAGTTTTTGTTTCATAATATTGATAAAACACCTTAAGACAATTTGTGACATCCTTTGTCTCCTTTGAATGCCTTCGCTTTTTAACTCGTAGAGCTAGCTCCCACCTAGGCTTACAGATCGCTTTTAAATTACCAGTGGTTCGGATAAGACAGCCGCTCAGGGGTTAAAAAAGTACATTTCTAAGTCATTTTTTTCATAAAGCTGGGAAGAAATTTCAGCATTTTAAGCTGTAGACTGATCGGTCATCATTTCAGTTTGAATCAATACTTTTTTTTTCGCGGTTCAAGCGTCAGTGTTTCGTAACCATTCACCTATGGGCAAGTAGTAAATGGGTTATTGATCAATGAAAGCGCGCGTTTTACTTTTGTTATGTTATTTGAAATTTCTATTAGATGTTCAAAAGTGTTTTGTAGTCAGTCGGCTTCAGTCAAATGTTGGATATTTCTTCCTAGCAATTTTACACCCAGGCATACTGCGGTATCACTTATGAAAATTGCATCAATGATGGACCAGATCTCGATTTCTCTCATTGCTTGGAACCGATGCCCACTGGCAGACAAGGTGTTGATTAAAAAAAACTAGAACCTTTAAAGAAATTTGAAAGAAGCCTAGTAACATTCGAAAATGCATTGACTCCTTTTAATTGCACGAAAAAGCAACGCAACGTTCTGCATGCATGATCAATGGCAATGAGCTCCATTTTTCAGAGTTCTCAATACAAATGAGACGGTAAAGAGAATGGGATCCTTTTTCCCTATAGACACACATAGGACTGTATATTTCTTTCATTTCATAGAAATTCATAAAAAAAACTGGTAATAGAAATGATCTCATTCCCTAAAAGATCAAGAAAAGAAAGGGAGTACCGTTTAAAGGACAGAAAAAAGTAGTTTATTATTAGTTGTTGAATGGTGTACGACCTTTGACAGGCCGAGATAGGACCCCCTGATGTCCAGTCGGTCAGGTTTGAACATGTGTAATGACGGACCGTGAAATCCAAATCCTAAACTCAAAGTAAACTGCCTTTGGATAAAATTCAAAGCGAAAAATTTTGTCAGGCAGGTTTTAAGCAAACACGCACGTTACAAAACTGAAGGAAAAGTGGTTTTTTGATCATAGTAGCACTTTAAGACTTGATTTCAAAAAGACACCGGATTATTTATACTGGAATTTTACTATTTAATATTGAGAAAGCTGGATCGGGGAGAAAATGACGTACAGAAAATGAAATATACGCGCATGCGGCAGAATTAATACTCACTCCAGCAGCACGAGAGTACCAGTTTCGGCCTTTTAGACTTTTAAAATAGCATGTGTTTGCACATACAACAGACCTAATCGGCTAACTCAATGTTGTACCCAATGCAAACCTTTATGGAATGAAACGGTTTGTTCTAAAGGCTGGTTTTCACTAGCGATGGAGTCGGAGTCGTAAGAGCACTTATGACCTAGTGAAAATCAAAGATCGAAGTCACAAGTCAGAAGCTCGACGGAATCGGAGTCAGAAGAATCCGAACGTTCCCATTTTCTTCTGACTCCGCTTATGACTCCGTCGCTTACGATCCAGTGAAAACTAGATTGTCGGAGTCGGAAGCAGAAGCGGAAGAATCAACCAATCACAATGCTTGAAATCGAGTATTGTGATTGGTTTATTCTTCAACTTCTGCTTCCGATTCCCACAATGCAGTTTTCACTGGATCATAAGCGACGGAGTCATAAGCGGAATCGGTGTTCTGGTTCCGACTCCGACAGATTGATTTTCACTAGATCGTATCGCTCTGAGTTTCTGATTATGAACTCCGACTCCAACTCCGACTCCGATTCCATCGCTAGTGAAAACCAGCCTTAAGTATTTCCCATTATCACTTAAATACAATAGACAAAGAATATTAGTACCGGGAGATTTGAATGGGTGGGTACAGCATTGACTTTCCCGATTAGCTCTATAACCCGCATTTAAGCAGGGTAAGCTAGACCCGAACCTCGGAGGTCCAACCGGTCAATTTTGAACTTGAGTGATGGACGACCATAAAATCCAAAATTTACACTAAACGTAAACAGCCTTTAGATAAAAACAGAAGTACGTTACAGTTGAAGCGGTTAACTTGCAACTCTTTTCCTTGGAACAAAGCTGGGGATTTTAGGACAACAATTTTATGCCCTATTATGGGTAAAAAAGATCGCAACTGCACGATCTTCGTTACATGCAAATAAGGAAATTTTCAACCTAAAAAAAAACCAACTCTAAACCAGAGTTAAGCAAACTGTCAAAATCTGAAGAAAAAAACAGAAGTGATTTTTTTTATCATAGACCTTTTTAATAATGGCGGCCCAATGAAATAAGTCTTTCTAGCCTCGCTGCGATTCGCAAAATTCAAGAGATTATGTTAACCAAATTGAGACCAGTAGGTTGAATTAACATAAATATAATAGAATATTTAATCGCTCGCCATTTAGGAAAGTGGTTTATAGAAGCATTTTAACGGACTGTTCACATTTTTTCCGGTGCTTTGGGGTTGTTGTACAAAAGGAAAATTTCAATCAACTGATTCGTGGTCATTGGTTGCGATTACACTTGAGAGAAACACAGTGTAACACTAATGTTGACAGTACTCCAGTGTTAACTCTCTGGTGTTTTGAATCCTAAGTGGAACACTGAACAATAGAACTTGATTTAACACTAGTGGTAACTTCCTAGTGCGACCGCAACCATTAACGGTAACGAACACTTAAATGGTTTTCTACGAAATTTCGCAACAGCGAACGTTTTTGAACTTGATATTGTAAGAAAATTTTGCCCCTCATATTGTAAGCAACTAAACGCAAGTTTCCTCGTAAAATAAGGATTATGTCACGCGTATTTACAGAAGCAGCCTTTGTAGCTACGTGTTCAATTTCTACAACTTTTAAAAATTCTAATCATTAATTTTACTTGACCCCCGTGGGATTACCTATTCCTTGTTTCCACTCTATGTAATGCAGATGGCTGTATAAACTTACTTCAAAACATTAATTAATTTCGGGGACCAAATGGAAAAAAAAGTTAACGCACTACTGCACATGCATCACTTGCGGATAACAAAATTGCACATATCGGGGGACCCCAAATAGGAGCCCACTCTCTAATAATATAAGCGCCGCCAACCAAAAGAAAAGACAACTAAAACAACAATAACTAAAAATGAAACATTTCTTTAGCAGCGATCGACGTTTTTAATTAAATTTATTACTTGCATTTTCCGAAACAAGTTTATTAAACCATATGACTTTTCTTTCAATCAAGAACAATCAAGGCCCCAAAAAAACCAATCCCAAATCCCTCAGGGAAATTCTGCTCATTGCATTGACCCATCAAGTCTTTGGGCCTGGCTCATAGTTATTCATTGACTGAAATGCACATCCGGTAGAATTGACAAGTACTAATTGTGACTGTCGAAGAGTTTAATTTCTCCAAGATTTAACATTTAGTTGAGAAACTACACTATGAATTTAAACGAAATCATAGATTTAGAACGTGGACCCCGATCTGTACTGATCGAGTGGTTACAACGACGCTACTTGCTTCCAGATCCACTTCATTGTAACCAGTGTAACCAAGCAATGGAACTCACTAAGCGGAACGATGATCATGTTGATGGATTTTTATGGTAGGTAGTGCTGTTTTTCCCTTCGACTTTACATCTGATGCAACTAAAAAAGAACGGTTAAAACCCAAAGGTTACTGGAAAGTAACTTTGCAAATGCACCTGCTTTGCATTGTTCCTCTTTGATGATAAAAGCTATATAGGCTATATAAAATAGGAACCGAGTCTACCACACCTAATATTTAATATTTTGTCGACGAGTCCTTTCAAAACATCCATTTCCTTTGACGCATTCTGTTTTCCTTGGATATGTAATGTCTCCTAAAGAAGTATATTTATCTCGGCCTAAAAAAGTAATTTAATGTAACATAATACGCGCCCACACCGAAATTTTTTATTACCAGAACTGTTTAGGTTTTTATAAATAGTTTTCACACTGTGGATAAACTGGAAATGAAGCCCCATTAGAAGGTTAATTATAAACAATGAAATGTATGTGAAATTAGTCAAGCCTGTGATACCATTACTTCAATATACATCTGCGTGTTCCAGCACTCGGCACTACTCTATTCGAATAGTGTGTGGGTTCTTCAACGTCCCACACGGAACTTATGAACTTACTAGAAGAAATTTGTGAGACTAGGCCTGCGGTTTGTAGTCCTTATTCTGAGAAGATTTGAAAGGCTAACCATTTGCAGATGTCATGAACATTATTGAACAAAGGGAAACTTTCAACGGTTACTTTTGAAAATGTATGTAGAGCACATACGAAACGTCAAGTCAAAATCAAAATGAACAAGTTCAATATGTTTATCACTGCTGTTTGTGTCTTATTTTTGATCAAAGGGAAACCGATTAAACCACTTTTTGGAAATAACAAACGGTTTAATGCCCAAGGAAATAATTTATGGAGTAACTTCTTGCACTAAGTATGGGCTATTACTAGTATTCTGTTTGGTCGTTGTCGTTCTCTTTCGCGCTCCTTTCGTTTCTGTTCTAGTCATAGGTCCTCCAGGCGTCATGTAACCCTATCAGAGCTTCTAAAGATATACCAAAAATTGCAATACAGAGAAACAAGCAGCTCTATTCAAATTAAAAATAAACAGTCAGCTTGAGTTTATATCCGATAATTGACTTGAATAACTGCGTAGCAGCCATTGTGGACCACTGCTATCATGATATGTAAAGCTGGATTGAAACCAGCGAAAAACGCAGGAAGAAACACTATCCAAACAGTTTTCCACCTGAACACGAAAAGCGTTGACTCTATGAACTTGATGTAGTGTGGCCGTGTAGCAACGTCGAGCCACAGAAAGCGCGCGAAAAATGAAGCCTCGTGTTAACATGGATTGAGCCTGCAATCCAATCAAAACCAGTACCTAGTCAGCGGTCAACTTCCAATAAAAAGCAGACCTCGGTGTCATCTAAGCTTCAGCCCGCGATATGGTCGCGTGATACTGGTCAGCGGATACCGTTTTTGACAGGTGTCAATTGATTAAAACATGGATGTCCTTGTTGTAGAATCTAAGGGTCCCTAATGTTGCAAGATGTTGCGCTGAAATGTTGCGGGCGTTTGGTCAGGTCTTTAGTCATTTCACGTTGTTGTTTTGCCCAATTAACAGGCGCTGCAGCGGATGCCGTAAAAGAAGAAGCCTTAGGACCAATACTCTTTTTGAAGAGTTCCCTAAGGTAGCTTTAGCCACCCTCCTCAAGGCCATATACTATTTCACTCAAGATGACCCACAGCATAGAATGGTGAGAGCTCTGGAAACTAATGCGTCTCTGACGTCGAAGATATGCAGACGACTTCAAGATATCTGTTCTGTGGACCTACAAATCAGACCATTCATTCCATTCGGAGGTCCTGGAACTGTGGTTAAGTGCGATGAGAGCAAGTTCAACCACAAGCCTAAGGTAAAAGTTGTAGCCTCTAAATAAATGGCGTATAAAACAACTACCCAATATTGCCACGACATATTTTCTCGTTCAGCATCACCAATAAGAATAATTCACACCCTGACAAATGTAAACGAAGACTGAGTCATCACGGCAATAAAAATAAAATAACCCATAAACTATGAAAAGAGTTTGAGTATCAGATATGGTTTTCTGTTTCTTTGGTTTGAAAAAGAACTGTAAGACCAAAAAGTTGCGTTTCAAGTTCTGGCCGTTTATGTCAAGCTAACATCTGCATCTCTTAATAAATCTTGCAGTACAACAGGGGAAGAAGAGCTGCAAGTCAAGCGTGGGTTTTTGGTGTGGTATCGGCAGAATATACTCCAGCAAGAGGCTATTTCCAAGTTGTGGAGAGAAGAGATGCGGCCACTCTGCTGCCCATCATACAGAGGTGCCTTCTTCCAGGCACTATAGTGCACTCAGACGACTGGGCTGCCTACAATCGATTGATCGGGCTGCAAAACGTTAGAGCACATGAAGTCGTTGTCCATGCTCATAATTTTGTTGATCCACGAACTGGTGTTCATACCCAGGAAGTGGAATCAGCTTGGGGCCAACTAAAACTTGGTCGCAATAGGAGGAAAGGATTGAGGAGACAAGATCTCCAATCCTACCTGGACGAGAGAATGTGGCGGCAATGGAGAGGTGGTAGTTATGCTGTGATAATGCGCAATTTTTTAGCCGTTTTGCCTCTGCAATTTCCCACGGACACTCCAGTTCTCTAAGTAATCGATTTTTGCCATGAAAAATGTATATAACGGTATTTCTATGTATCCTATACACTACGAACCACCACTTTGAGTTTAACCGTGCTTATAGCTAATGCCAATCCGCCACATTTTCCCAAGCGTTGAAAATTATTCATTGTTACACATTAGCGGAACAATAATTGTTTCCTTAAATGTTTTTGCTTCCTGTAAATATTATTACACCAAAGTTAGCCAATGAAAGCACATTCGGACGAGTTAATAAAATGCGAAGTTGCGATCTCACAATAAACATGATGCAGTTGCAATACATAGTAAATGAAAACTATCTTTTAACAAAAAGAAAACTTCCTATCTGAGAAAGTATGCCTTTACAAGTGTTTCCGGGGTGGGTGGGAAGATACACAACCAATCTCCGTTATTCTTAGCAAACCGTGACTATTGTTTTCCTCTCTTTATCGTCGTGCCTCGTCCGACGGATTCATAGTTTTGAATTTTCAAGAAAGAAAAATTATATGAGGAAAGAATTCTTTTAGCTTTTAGAATTTTTAAATCTTTTACTTCGAAATACAAACCTGGGTAGCACTCATTATCCAGTGGATAAGTCATGGCGAAACCAATAGTGCCATCCAATGGATAGTGACAAGAGATCATGATCTCTTGATAGTGAGTTTTCCTGGGGAAAAATGTTATCCACCTTCTCAACAACTGGGGCCAGATTTTCATTTCAATTTCAATTTCAACCCCGGCCAAAGTAGACGTGACAATCGCTTTCTTTCCACGTGGGAGGAAAATATTTATCGCCTAGTTTCCTCTCCTCTGCCCCTTGTCTGCACCTGTTCAACGATAAACAACACATTAAAAAGGGACTGCATGGTTTTATTAAAGGAGAACCGGGCATTTTCGCACATATCGCTGCTACGTTCCAAAAATGAAATAAAAAAGAAACAGAAACAAAGGAAAAAGGTTTTGGACAAGTAATGCAAAAATAAATACTACTCAGTTTTATAATAAACCACTTTAGTTCCAAGTTTTGTTTATTAGAATTTTATGCAAAACAAAACGAAAGATGCGATCACGCGATAAGTGGAAAAGAAAAGAAAAAATGAAATCGACCTCGATTTTCAACGGAATGAAATCCAAGCTCGATTGAAACCGCGCTCGATTTGTTGAGGTCGATAAGAAGTCGAGCTCGAAAAATAACGATGTCAAAACGATCCGAGGGCTAGTTCGTAATTTAAACTGGAACTCGAAAGATTCGACATCCAGTGTGGCCATGGTGCTCAGACTCGATCGAGCACGACTTACAATGCGAGCTCGCATTCACATTCGTGGTCCTTGCGTCTGCGTACACGACTAAATCGGAGCTCAGTTTTGGACATCGTGTTCACTTTTATTTGCGAGCTCGATAAAGGGAAATCGACCTCGGTTGCACATAAAACTAAAGTGATCCCTGAGGTCTGAGGTCTGAGGTCTGAAGTTTCGAGGTCTGAGTTTTCGAGACACCCCATTTATTACACCGCGTGGTTGTTATCGGTTTAAGCGAACTCCCTTCGGTCTCAGTGATGCGAGCGAAGCTTTCCAAAGAATGATGGAAAAGATCTTGTTTGGCATTGAAGGTGTCCGCATTTCGGTAGATGACGTTATCATTTATGCTGAAACCATGGCAGAACTTGTCAACCGCGTCCGCAAAGTTTTCAATCGATGTCGTGAGTACAACCTCAAGCTCAATCGAAGCAAATGTGAATTCGGAGTTAAACAAATTTCAATTCTAGGCCATGTTGTGTCTGAAAAAGGCATCGAACCCGACCCAGCGAAAACGGAAGCCATCAAAGCTATGCCACCGCCGGAAAATGTGTCCGACCTTCGATCGTTTCTCGGAACGTGTGGCTATGTTGCGAAATTTGTTCCAAATTATGCTAACATTGTCGAACCGCTACGAAAGCTCACTCGGAAAGAGCAGAAATGGTCATGGGGAAATGACCAAGCAAAGGCATTCAAAGCCTTGAAAGTAGCGCTATCAGGCGCACCGGTCTTGGCTTGTTTTCGCGTTGATGCTCCAACCTACGTGGTTACTGACGCCAGTCCAGTTGGTCTCGGCGCCATTTTACTCCAAGATCAAGGTACCGGTGAATGTAAACCTATTGCATATATCAGTCGATCACTAACACTGACGGAAAGGAGGTATTCACAAATTGAGCGCGAAGCGCTAGGTTGTGTTTGGGCAGTCGAACGTTTACACAATTACTTATTTGGTATAAAATTCACTTTATTAACCGACAACAAGCCTCTTTCTAAGATGTTTGACCCACATTCAAGCAAAGTTTTACCTCCGCGCATTCAGCGTTTAGCTTGGAGATTACATCAGTATACCTTCTGTATTCAGCATATCGCAGGAAATGCAATCGTTGTCACGATTGCCATCCAGGCAAGACGACCTTTCGGACACTGGTTTTGCTTGCGAAAATTATGTGCAATTCGTTTCCACATCAAACATGTCAGACCTTCAGGCCGTGACCCTTTCAGACATGCGAGCCGAAACCAGCAGAGACGTCACGCTGTCCAAATTACTTGTTCAAATTCAAAGCGGAAAATGGTCGCATGATCTGAAACCATACGATAGGGTCGAAGAGGAATTATCTGTTTTCGATGGAGTAATTCTTAGAGGAAACCGAATTGTCGTTCCACAATCGCTGCAAAAGCAAATTCTAAAATTAGCGCACGAAACGCATCAAGGAATTGTTAAGACAAAGCAGTTTCTCAGAACACGCTTTTTCTGGCCCGGGATGGACGAAGCAGCCGAAACAATGATCAGAAATTGTCAAGCTTGCGTGCTGAATCAGCCGTTGAATAAGTACACACCGCTTCAGCCAACACCTTTACCTCGAGGCCCTTGGGTAAAAGGTGCAGTGGATCTCGTTGGTCCAATCGATGGCAAATGCATATTGACTTACATCGATTACTATTCTTCTTATCCGGAAGCATGTGTTTTGAAAGAAATCACTTCACGCGAAGTCATTAAAGCATTAATTGACATATTCGCCAGATTCGGGTTTCCCGAAGAAATTGTTTCTGACAACGGAAAGCAATTTGTAAGCGAAGAGTTCGAAGCTTTCCTTAAGTCGCGTGGAATAAAGCACATTCGTGTGTCACCATATTATGCACGAAGCAACGGGAAGTTAGAAAGATTTCACCGATATCTTAAGAAAAATTTCCGAGCGGTGATCTCTGAAGGTAAATCCTGGCAAGAGGAGTTACCTAAAATTCTCATGCTCTACAGAGCAAGTCCACATCCAGTCAGCGGGAAATCGCCAACTATGCTATTGTTCAATCACGAAATTCGTACTAAAGTGCCGCACATTGAGTCTACCTCAAATACAGCAGCGTCGGCGATCGATCGCGTCCATCGGTCAAAATGCAACTTGTATCAAGCCCGCTTAAAAGAATATCACGATGTCAAGCAAAATGCAACTCCGCATAATTTCAGAGTTGGTGATATTGTACATTGTGCTAACATGAAGCAAAACAAATTAGACTCGAAGTTCTCCTCAGCAAAGCACGTGATCATTGAGACCAAAGCGCGAGACACGTTCAGTCTGATCAACGTCGATACAGGTACCACTCTAGTTCGCAATGCGAAATACTTAAGGCATGCGCCTAGTGAGTCTGTTACTGATCATACTGAGGACTTTGGTACTGAAACAATTGAATCCAATAACTCCAGTGAGCCCGGTGCGACAGTTTCTGATGCTTGTGAAAACACTCAACCTTCGGGTCATCTTGTCGAGCAAGCCACTCAGAACGAAGAGGTCGTCATCACTAGGTCAGGACGAGTAGTCAAGTCAACAAAAGACTACGATAATTTTGTATATTATTGATTCCGACTATTGCTCTGATTTTATAGTGTGCATGATTCTCTGATTGTATTCTTTAGCCGTTCCTTGAACATCGCCCGGGAAGGATGTAGTGTATTGATTACTTAGTGACATGATCATGATCACCTTATGTGAAACTACTGCATGCTATTCCATGATGTGAAAGTACTGTTACCATGTAGAAGTAGAATAATCTTTGTGTTACAATATAAGATAATCGTTCAGTGAATAAAGGACATTACATAGAAAGCAATGGAAGAGTGTGCGTCTTTTGACTTATGACTACACCACAATCACTGTCACTCATGATCAGTTGCGAATGACTCACCCAAATGATCCACCAGGATTATTTATCCCTTTAATTTTTTGTTCAGCCGGATTCATTATTCCTGCTCACAAGGTTTTAAAGAGGGACATTGCAAGGTATTTGGTAATATTAGCTTGCTGGGTGTAATCAGATATTTGTCTGTCGTTGCAAGGTAATAAGTAACAATTAGCTTAAGGGGTGTAATAACTTATTTCTTTCTTGTGTGATGGAAATGAGCACTGCCCTCCATTCTTTCCTTACACATCGACAAAGTAAGTAAATGATGTATCTTAAATTGTTCCTGAACAGAGAGGGTTTTAGTTTTTGACCCCGCTTAGATGCGAAATTGAGGCTGTCACAAAGCAAATGACGATTAAGAATGCATTCAATCAGTTTTAACCATAACAAACCCTTAATGTCTACTCGCTTTAAAGTGTTAGTTAAAGCTAAGCAAGACCAGAGCCTCGTATAATGTGTGCGTTCTCATTACAACTTTGAACCTCGCCGAATTAAACCATGCATTACTTTAATTGTTCGGAGCAATGGAACAGAGTCATCTCTGAGTCACCTCGATCAGTGTTCAACTTGAACTGCTTCACTGATCAGTTGCGCGGTTTGCTCGAGTATGAAATCACTTCTCCTTGCTGCTCCATTTGTTAGTTCTCTTGAGAACTTTTCAGTTTTCCGCTCCATTTCTACATTTTTATTGCATACTAGGCATAAGGGAATTTTGTTATGAAAGTTAAAAGTTTTCCTACAAGATTCGATAATTCATGGATAACCACATTAAATCATCAAATTTTCCAGGATCATTTCTTGTCGTCGAGGACCTCGCGTCGATTAGCATCCAGTTTGGTAAGTTGCTCACTCTTACTCGTTTCTTAATAACACGAACAAGTAAATTATGTGTGATAAACCAGTGCTGATGATTTTTGTGTTACTTTTTGTTGTTTTCTCTTTACTCACTGTTGGATCAAGTTAGTGACTATGTCAGAATTCCTTATAAGTCTATTTTCTGAAGTGACCACCGTCACTCATGATCAGTTGGGAATGACGCACCCAAATGATCCACCAGTATTATTTATCCCTTAATTTTTTGTTCAGCTGGATTCATCATTCCTTCTCAAAAGGTTTTAAAGAGGAACATTGCAAGGTATTTCCCAATATTAGCTTGCTGGGTGTAATCAGATACATGTATTTGTCTGTCGTTTCAAGGTAATAAGTAACAATGAGCTTGAGGGGTCACGGTGCTAAATTATTTGTTTCTTGTGTGATCGAACTACAATGTATATACTGCCCTCCATTCTTTACTTGCACATCGAGAAAGTAAGTAAGTAAATGATGTATCTTGAATTGTTTCTGAACACAGGGGGTTTTTAGTTTTTGAATCCGCTTAGATTCAAAATTGAGGGTGTCACAAAGCAAATGACGACGAAGAATGCATTCCATCAGTTTTAGCCATAACAAACCCTTAATGTCTACTCGCTTTAACGTCTTACTTAAAGCTAAGCAACATCGGAGCCTCGTATAATGTACCCGTTCTCATTACAACTTTGAATCTCGCCGAACGAAACCATTACTTGAGTTTTTCGGAGCAATGGAACAGTCATCTCACCTCGATCAGTGTTCAAATTGGACTGCTTCACTGATCAGTTGCGCAGTTTGCTCAAGTATGAAATGACCTCTCCTTGGTGCTCCATTTGTTAGTTCTCTTGGGAACTTTTCAGCTTTCCGCTCCAGTTCTACATTTTTAATGCATACTACGAATAAGGGAATTTTGTTATGAAAGTTAAAAGTTTTCCTACAAGATTCGATAATGCATAGATAACCACATTAAATCATCAAATTTTGCAGAGTCATTTCTTGTCGTCGAGGACCTCCCATCGATTAGATCCATTTTGGTAAGTTGCTCACTGTTACTCATTTCATAATAACACGAACAAGCAATTTATTTGTGATAAACCAGTTCTGATGAATTTTGCGGCACTTTTTGTTGATTTTTCTTCACCCAGTTTGGATCAAATTAGTGACTAAGAATTCCCTACATGTTTATTTTCTGAAGTGACCACTGTCACTCATGATCAGTTGCAAAATGATGCATCTAAATGATCCACCGGTATTATTTATTCCTTTTTTTTTTCAGCCGGATTCAGTATTCCTGCTCAGAAGGTTTTGAAGAGGAACATTGCAAGGTATTTAGTAATATTAGCTTGTCGGATGTAATAAGTTATTTGTCTGCCGTTGCAAGGTAATAAGTAACATTAGC